>NC_040901.2:5084090-5249090 GCF_900634795.4 Betta splendens | reverse complement strand
ATAAAGCCCCAATAAGGGTTAATTGTACAGACAGTTTTCTCAGGTTGTTAAGACTAAGTGGAGGTTTTGTTGCGCCTCTTCACTTTCACCTTCACCCAGGTTTCTTCAGATTGGCCGAATTTGCAGAACTGAGAGAAAGGTAGGTGGCGAACCCGAACCTGCAGGCTGCAAACGCTGCCCTTGGAAACCTACGTATGACGTCACAGACGCCGCCTCTGGTTTCTCTATGACTGTGAGCAGCACACCTCCGAGGACAAGTTGAAAATCACGCGCTTTCTGGCGCTCCGCTCGCGCACGCGCTGGGAGCGCGTGGCCGATGAAACGCGCCGGCCAATAAAAGCCGTCATTAAGGAACCGCGGCTCGCGGTAATTACACGCGTCTGGCCGACGCGGCGGGCGGCGACCCGGTCACCGCCGACCGGTCAACGACCGGTTAGAAAAGCTGGATTCTCGGACCTAATTGGCCGTTTTCCTCGCGCGCGCACAGACGCGCACGTACCGACGCGCAGCCGCCGCGACGGACACGGAGTAGTTCCCCTCGGAATGAAGCCGCAGCGGGATCCGCTCACGTGCCGCCGCGCCTCTTTGCCTTTTGGCGCGCTGTCGGGTCGCGCGCGGCGCCGCCACCACCTGTGGGCTTTTCACCTGAGAGCGGGCTGCCAGCGACACTCCCGCCCGGGCGGACGTTTCACACGAGGCGGACTCGAGAGCAGCGCTTTGTCCTGTGCAACAAAACGAGGGCCAACGGCCAGGAGGCCTGGAGGAAGTTATTAAAACATTGGCACATGCACGGAGCTGAGGTGGGCCAGTAATAATGCGCTCCCTCTCTCCTGGGTTGCTTTTTTTTTTTTTTTTTTTTACTAAACCACGAGGCCAATTAACCCAGTCTTCAGGCACTAAGATCTGAGCTTTACATCAGATTTTATTCCTTCCAGATTGCCTTTTATAGCCATTATTTTGCCTTAAAAAGTACAAACAAAATGCCAGTGAGTGAAGGGGAGCCTTGGTATTGACTGCTCGCATATGGCCAGCGGAGGGAAGTTGGTGTGAGTTTGGCATATGGTTCAGACATGTGGATTTGTGTTTAATTTAGAAATTCACAGCAGCCGGAGCACGATTTACGCCGCCGATGCGCGAGCGCCGTCCGCCCCCCCCCCCCCCCTTTTTTTTTTTTTTTTTTGCATCGCACGTGCATTTCGGTGCCTCCATCAGATGCTCTAATCCTGCAGGACTTATAATAAGAGCTCGGAAAGGATAACGGTAAAGCTCCGCGAGTTCGGCCGCCGGCAAGGCGAGCGAACGCTAATGAACGCTCGCGGATGCCAAGTTTCACGCTCGCGAATCTCAGGGAGGACAAAAAAAAAAAAAGTCGTAATTGAAAATAAGTCAGACTTGAACGCGAGCCGACTGACTGACTTCAGCTGGCACCAAGTAGACGGGGTGAAAGGCATTACATCCAGGCAGCAAAGTTTAGAGTGTGTGGAGCGCGGGGGCTGGTTGTTAACAAGAAGGTGAGTCAGGAAGTGTGTGTGTGCATGCGTGTGTGTGCGCGCGCGTGTGTGTGTGTGTGTGTGTGTGTGTGTGTGTGCAGCCCAGCATTCCTGGGCTTCAGGTTCGCTTGTGCAGCTTCTACATTCCATCAAGGGCGACAGAACGCCACAGCCACAGATTTGCATACAGAACAAAGCCACCCGCAGGCCAGGCCAGTGGGACAGAACCCTGCCCCTGCAGCCCCTCCCCTCCCCGTCACACACACACACACACACACACGCGTGTGCGCGTGTGCACCTGTCAGGGGTTAGCTGACACCTCTGCTGCTGGCAAAGCAGCTCCTCATTAGCATGGCTGTGATCTAGGGGTCCCAGGGGGTCCCAGCCTCCTCACCTCACCCCTGCCTCCCCTCGCTGCACCTCTGCCCCTCTCCTCCTCCCCGCATCTCGCATCCCGTCCCTCCCCTCCCTCTCCCTCCGTGCTCCGCTCTGCTCTGATGGCGCGCTTGTCGTGACAGGTTGCTAATCAGGAGACTTCAGGCCACGGAGATCAACAACCTCTTTTTTTTTTTTTTTTTTTTTGTCGGCGCACGTGTTTTCCGCGGGCGCGATTGGGCTCGGACAGCGAACAGGCGCACGATGGTCACACACATGCGGTGGGAGAAAGAGGGAGATGGAGAGAACGAGGGAAGGAGAGAGACTGTGGAGGGTGGCGGTAGCAGGCAGGGGGTAAGGCTCTCACACAGTGTGACTGGCTCCATGCTAACTCAAACCAGCTTTGGCCTGCTAACCATGTACACGTGTGTGTGTGTGTGTGTGTGTGTGTGTGTGTGTGTGTGTGTGTGTGTGTGTGTGTGTGTGTGTGTGTGTGTGTTTGTCTGCAGCCAGTGTGACCAGATGAAATGCCTGACGGCCTAAGAGAGGATTTAAAGAAACAGTGCTCCTTAACATGTGTCTGAGACTTTTTTCTTTTTCTCTTTCACTTTCCATCCACATTTGCCTGTTCAGGGTTTCTCTCTGCCTTTACACCCCCCCCCCCCACCTCCTCCCCCATGTCTTCCCTTCACCCTCACGTACACACTCAGCACCTGTACACGTTATCGGAGTCCTCCGCCCTGACCCTCATGCCTCCTGGGATGCGGGTCAAATGAACAATAAACGGGATCAGGTATCGCCAACAACTGAGATCTGAGGCACGCACACACGCACACACACACACACACACACACACACACTGAGCGAGCACAGCAAGTGTAAGAGGCTCTCATGCAGCCTGACAGAAGGGGCATGTTACCGACATAAGGCAGGCTGTCCTAGCTAGAGCAAGGCACACGCTGTGAAAAATAACTGGAACAACCTCTCTGGAATTAAAGAGCTACGACTTCTGGCTCGGCTTCTGGGACAAAGAGGGCGGGAGGGGAACGGGGCCGATAAAGACAACAGCAAAACGAAAAGGGAGCTCCATGCAGCGCATTAGCCGAGCCTTCTGTGGCATTTCCCTCAGCCTGACTCATCACCCTCAGCCTCTAACTGGTCCCAGTGTGTGTGTGTGTGTGTGTGTGTGTGTGTGTGCGTGTGCGTGCGTGCGTGCGTGTGCGTGGGGTCCGCTGTCCGTCATGTGACACTGACAAATGGAGGACGCGCAATCGCGCTTGCGGTCGCGAAGAAGATGTAAGCGAGAGGAGCAAGATGGAGGAGACGATGAAAAGGGGGGCGGCGGGCGAAGAGGAAAGAAAAAAAAACACGACAAGAAGGAACGAGAGTGGAAGAGGAAGAAGGGAGAGGCGCACGCAGCTCGGCCCGCTTTTCTTTTATCACCTGCATTTCCACTTTCGGTGGAAGCGCAAACACTCTAATCTCTCGTTCCATCGTCAAAACAGACGACATAGAATGAAATGAAGGAGGAAGGACGGTTGAAAACGTGCCGGATTAAGGGAAACCTCCACCGGTGGTGAGTGAAACCAACGGTGGGTGAGGCGTCGCTAGGAAAAGGAAAAAAGTGAGCGAGCCCCAAAACTGACGCGAGAGAGGAGAGAAAAACAAAATGTTTGGACAGGTGATGGCATCACGAGGCAAAAACTCAAGCTGCTTCGACAATGAAATGGAAACTGACTTTGTGGACTCACACAATGTTTGTTTGAGGTTTTACATCCAAATGAGCTTCAGTTTTGCCCCTCAGGGGGCTCTCACTTTGTCCAGAAAGTCAATTTCCTATTCGCTGGCGCCGAATAGGAAATTGACTTTGACATATGAGTGACATGCTGATTCTGTTCTGTGGGTTTATTAAATTTTTCATCGGATCAATCATTTTATACAAACAGCGCATGAAATGTATTGTGTAAATAAGGGCGCGTGCGACGGGGGCCTTTATTATTTCGGCCTGGGTAAATTCGGCGAGGCTAAAGCGCAGTGTTAAACGCGCGGTGCGCACGCGTCGCCGTCGCGGCGCGTCACACGCTGAACACCTTCGTCTGAGACGCGAGGCGAGGGGGCGGCGCTCCGTGCACGCCTGCATCATCCCCTGTCAGCGGTGGTAATGGGCCCCAGCTGGCTTCTACCCATTAGAGCCGCGCAGCCAGTCCCACTTAACTAGGAGCCCACAGGAAAATACCACGCGGCCCTGAACGCAGCACGCAAACCTCTTCCAGCCCAAACAGCTCGCTGTAAAACTCGCCCTTCCAGCGCTGCACATACGGCCCACAGTGCCGAGGATGAGGGGCCTTTTCCCCCTCGTGCTCCAGCTCAGAGCGGAGCTCAAGGAGCGCTGCATCATTTGACACCTATTTCCAAACTATCTAATTAGTAACATTAGTAATCTAAGAGTAACAATAAGGGGAGAGTGTTAAAAACTAAGAAGGAACCAGGGGTTTCCTCTGCTCTGGAGGCCCAGATGCAGATGTGATGTACTTGGGAATCATGCATGGAATAAAAGAATCAACAATATTAACTAGATCCAAGGGTCCACAATATCGTATTGTCAGACCATATGTTATTTATTCAATATGCACAAAAATAAAGTAGGCAAAGTGTAAAAACATCCTTCTGCGGTTTCACCAGAGTGGGAGTTAAGTGTCTCAACATGTCGTACGATGGACGGAGAAGTATTGTGTTGTTTTACGCTTCTTAAGGGTTAAACACGGTCTAATACTGTAATTAGGGAGCTTTAATAAAGGTGCTGTTAGGTGGATTGTGACGCTTCCAGCTCGGGCCTGCCTTCGTCTCCAGCTATGAGCTATGGCTCAACTCCCACTGTAACGTAATTTGTAGCACTTAAATGCGAGACGCCGGAACTATTTAGGACATTTTTAAATCTGCTCGGCCACAAATAGACGGCCGTGCGAAATATAATGGAGTGCAGCACGTGTAACACGGCAGCTTTTTACAGCTCCGCTCTCCTCTCAGGCCCTGAAACTCGGGACGCTCAATAGCCCGGTGTGAGAACCCACCTCTTTATTCTAACCTTGAAAGCTTCACGCACACAAACGCACACAGAAGTGCACAACCAAACGCATTTAGAGTTTGAAGTGACGTGTGTCTGTGTGTGTGATGGGTCTGTGTCTTGCTGCCGTTTGCTCCGTGTGGCCTCCCCCTCTCTCTCTCTCTCTCTCTCTCTCTCTCTCGCTCGCTCGTTCCTGCTTCTCCCCTTCTTCGTTTTCTGTCTTTCTGGCTGTTATCACGCTGATACATTTCCTGCTCCTGGCACGGCTCCTGCATAGCTTATGGTTAAAGAAAGCTTTCATCTCTCCACTGCCTTTAGGACACACACACACACACACACACACACACACACTCACACCCACACATATATGAGCGCTGGTACGGGCCAGCGCTGCCCCGCCAGACCACAGGCCCAGGCAGGCTCCGCTGGCACCAATCACCCTGATAACATCTTAGGCTTTATTTCATTTTGGCTCAGGGGAAAAGCTCTGGGAAAGACAGACACAAAAAAGAGACCTTTCTGGAAAAAGACAGACTTCTGCCAGTACACACAGACACTATAGATACTTAACCCAGAGCAGTTTACTCCCCTGTCTTTATAGCCATCGATGGACATGACAGAACAAGCCCTTATTCATCAAGGAAACAGGCGAGAGCGGATCACTTTCCAATTCTCACACATGACAGTGTAGAAGTTAATAAACCACATTAATATTTAAAGAATAAAGCCAACAGGAGCCTTTTAAGTGTCCCTCGTTTAAAGCACCTTATCACTCAATATATAAAACATCTAGCTGTGCAAACAGTTTTGGATTTATTCGCCCGTGTTTATAACCCTCCACCCATCAATATATCGATGTGGCTCCCACAGCTCTGCTGTATTATGTTATTTATGTACTTGTTCTGGCCTAAAAAAATGTCCCTTTCACCGACAATTCGCATGCCTCGAGATTTTACTAGATGCAACAATAAAAAGAATCATTATAAAAAAAAAAAAAAAAAACGAGCACTGTGTGTTTCGTGTATTGTCCAGAGCAACAAGGACACAATTTCTGCAAAGTTGCAATTAATTGAATTCTTCGTAGATTGAGCGCCACAAATGAAATCGCATTCTTCCAGGATTGAACGAGAAATCTGAGTATATGTCGTAAAAGTAATAAAAGTAAGTCATAAAATAGGCTTTTTCTAATTTTGTCTGAACTAATCCTTTGTTATTAAGATCATTCTTTTGAATGTGACTTAGATGCACTTCATGCAACTTTCACTACATGCACTTAATAGCCAGTGTGTGTGTGTGTGTGTGTGTGTGTGTGTGTGTGTGTGTGTGTGTGTGTGTGTGTGTGTGTGTGTGCGTGTGTGTGTGTGTGTGCTATTAATAATATGTCTATGCAAACTAGATACTGTTCCTGGCACAGCACCGATTTATTTTTAAGCGACAAACCAACATAAAGCCCTCTTACGTTTGTCATGTGTTCGTGCCTGCGCCGCCCCCCCACAAAGCAATTGCTCAAGACAAATAAGTGGATGAAATGAGGGGAACCGTGAGTGCGCCATGAAAGGCTTTCAATATCCCTCGCGGTAAAACAGCCTGTAAAAAAGGGAAAAATACGGCCGTAAACGCCGTCTCCTCATTTTCGTCTCCCGCAGTCCCACCCAATCAGAGTGAGACGCTAATAAGATAAGAGGTGAGACAACAACAACAGTATAGCAAGCAGGATTACCCCTGTCTGCCCGGCTAACAAGCGCCATCTCTTTTCCTTTCCACAAACACTAAAGTAGCCCTTTTCTTTGCAAAAGCAAACATCCACTACTTAAAAAAAAAAAAAAAAAAAAAAAAACGAAGCAGGAGTGAACGCCCCGGTCAGAAAAGCTCCCCCCTTTTACTGTGAAAGGCCCGTATTATACGTGATCCACTAATGTGTGGCAGATTGCACAATAGCTGAACACACACCGAGACGCATGAGGATTTTATCTGCATGTCTGAGGAGTGTTTCCAGATCGGGAGGAAGGTGTGCGCGCCGCTGAGCGGGTTCTCGGCGTCTACTGTAATAATAGTGGATTCTGTACAAAACTTGTCACATTACTCAGCAGTGATGAGAGCACACCTGTTATCGAACGTCGCCACCCGAGAGGTGGTGGTTCGAATAACCACAGCGCCGCAGTCAAATAACCTTGATTATAGCTATTTATGCAAAGAACATAAACACATTCACAGATTCCCACAGACACAAGACAGCTTATGGTCCATAGCAGCGAGACCATGAATTTCACATCATCACTTGGTTTCAAAGCGCCACACACGAAAGCAGGAAGAGTGTTTGTGTTGAATACCAGAGCGCCATCATCACTCTCCATGCGTAGCAGGGACAGGGTGTGAGGTTTCTAATGCCTCTTAAGTAAGGCTGTTAAGGAGCAAAGAGTCCGCACATCTGGAAGACACAGTCAGTCGGCACATGCTGAAAGTTAGCGGTGGCGCTCGCAGTCCAAATTAGTGGCGAGTTTTATTCCCCCGCTGTGGTAGGAAAATATCAAATCTGCTGCCATATGAGTGCCATAAAGCTGGCTGTGGAGCGTTTGATGCCTTCATGTGGGAGCCTTTAAGCCGTGTGCATGTGTGTGTGTGTGTGTGTGTGTGTGTGTGTGTGTGTGTGTGTGTGTGTGTGTGTGCGTGTGTGTGTGTGTGTGTGTGTGTGTGTGTGTGTGTGTGTGTGTGTGTGTGTGTGTGTGTGTGTGTGCGTGCGTGTGTGTGTGCGCCCGCGTGCCCCTGATTGAGTTCGGTGGGAGACGCGAGGCCCCGGCGCGAGATGGGAGCCATTGTGTGCATTCCTGCATGCGCGTATGATTTGTGCATGCGTCTCTTATCTGCGATTGTGCTTCTCCGCGCATGTTTCCATTTTCTGCATAAATTGGTGGATGTACTTTTCTTGCCGCGTGTGTCAGGTGGCTGCGGCGGTCTGCACGCGCGCGCGTGTGTGTGTGTGTGTGAGTGTGTGTGTGCAGCTGCACCCTCTTAGCCGCTCCCTTATAGACTTAGTTGACCCTACAGCAGGCAGACAGAGGCAGACAGCCCCTGGGGTGGTCCTGTCTGAGACGCACTGTTATAGGCCCACAACACCAGGGGCCCACGCACAGGCAGGAATATAGGTGTACTGTAATTGTACACACACACACACAAACACATGCATGTGCGTCCACATACACAGACATGCTGCAGGAATGTTGATTTAATGACTGCAAATGTTTTTGCTCTAATTTATGCGATAATGCGAAGGATTCGTAGCCGCATGTTTCTGCAAGGTCACAGCTCCTGCACGGTAGATTCAAGTACTAACATTAAAAAAAAAAACATTTTTGGTCAGTGTGTTAGAAATGAGAGACTTGAAACGTGAATGAAAAAACGACAGATGAGTGTGAGCAAACTCGCTCCTGAAGCTGAACCAGTACCTGCCTCTGAGTGACTCAAGCGTCTCGGTAGTTTCTCATTTGGAGTGAGTCACACACACACACACACACACACACACACACACACACACACACACACACACACACACACACACACACACACACATGCATCATTCTGCACATGCTTGTGGGAAAAAAACACAAACAAATGCATTGGATGCAGCAACTGTGACATCTACCAAGAAGACACCAAGTTCATCACTGTGAGAAACGTTTCTCTTTGCTAGGAAATAATGTTTCTTACTGAAGATGTAGTTTAAGAAGTCTTAAAGTCTATGTAATAATGACTTTTCTTTGACATTTTCTCTAACTCCCACTTCAACGTGGATTAAAAAGGAAAGAATTAGACTCATCCTGTACATGTGTGATTATGTTATTAAAACAAAATATGTATTTAAATGAAGAAGGCGTGCACTCTTTATTTTTTTCCCCACAGACAAATATTTGCCACTCAAGGAAACTGGGAAACAAATGCACACACACACACTCACACACCAGTAACAAATTGAAAATAGACGCACATGCCTAATAGCAGACATTAAATAAATTCTCTGGCAAGCGTGCAACACACTCATGTACGAACACTTAAAAGGCACACACCGACTGAGCCAGTAAAGCAGAGCAGGAACACACATGAGACACACACACACACACACACACACACACACACACACACACACGCACGCACTACCTACACAACTGCCACCATGTAACCCCTAATCACAACCCCAGAGCTTGGACATCAAATGAAGCAAGTTTAAAAAAAATCATCAGGAGTAATTAACGCATTTTCATATGCAAATGTGATTAATGCAAAACTACAAAGTCATTATGCAAATCGACTTTTCCTTGAGCCTCTGTACAAATATTCACAGCTCAAATCAGGGATCAGTCTCGCCATCTTTCTTTTTTTATCTCTACCCCTCTCCCTCTTCCTCTATCGCTCTCCCTCTCCCTCTCTTGGAGTAGAGATAATACGTAAGTAGCATGTGAAGTTATTTCTAACTCACGCAGTGTGTGTGTTTTCATGCGATGGGCCGGGGCTATGGCATTACGCCGCCTGCCTACTGATTACTGGCTGCTTGGCACTGGAGCGAGACAGGGAAGCCGGCGTTCAGGGGAAGGTATGAATATGCAAAAGCCTGATTGCTTTTCATGATTAAAGCCTATTTAATATGGAAATGAGAGCAAGCCAGGTGATTAAAGGAGCATTGGGTGGTGGGGCAAAAAAAAAAAAAAAGACTGGGGGAGAAAAGGAAAGAGAGAAGAAGAGAGCAGAGGAGAGAGACACCTTCAAATCCATACTGGTGGAGAGGTGTGGAAACTGGGATGTCACAGTTATTTAACAGCAGCAGCAGTTGGAGAAAGTGTTGAACGCTGGGGATTTGACCTGTTTGGACACAAAGGTCATCGTCACCTTTGATCCGTTCTGTAGGTCCACGAACCACCGTGACTCATTCAAGGTGGAAAAAAAAATCCCTTGCTGCTCATTAGCTCCAGAACAAAAACTGATTTTATCGCGTTAAAAACGCTCCTGCTCACTTGCAACACACTTTCACACCCGCAATTCTCTTTTTAGTAAGCAGGTGTGACAGTTCTAAAGTGGCGGGCCTCTCGTTTAAAGGCTTTGATCGCGTTTCCAGAGCCCGCTCGGGTTCAGAATGAGCGCCCCAGTATCGGTATCGGGCAGCTTCCTGGCCACCGGCTCTCCGGCGCCGGGCGCAGTGATGTGGCCGCGCTGCCCGAGAACGTGACAGCCGCGAGATCAGAGGTGGACGCGGCGAGAGACGGAGGAAGATGTCGGAGGATGTTGCTGTCGTTCACATGCTCTCATGAAATATTTACCATGTGATCTCTATCCACAGTGTCTGTGTGTGAGCGATAGAAGAGCCAGAGAGAGAGAGAGAGAGAGAGAGAGAGAGAGCGAGAGCGAGAGAGAGAGAGAGAGAGAGAGGGAGAGGAGAGAGAGAGAGAGAGAGAGGTTGTCGTGATGTGGCTCCCTCCTTGTACCCTTTTGTACTGGATGTCTTAAAGTGCTCCGACGGGGCCCGGCTGCTGTCCTGGGAGGAGTTCAAAGCAGGGCCAGGGTCGTCTTAGCACGGTAACGCTCCCCTAGCGACAACCTCTCGCCCGCCCGATGACACGCGTCATTCTTCACAGACACTGCACACCATCCATACTCATAAACACATTCATATATGGCGCGCGCACACAAACACACAAACACACACGTGCTGTATTAACATACTGTGCCTGAGCTCACACACACACACACACAAACATACACACACACACACACACACACACACACACACACACATAGAGTGCATGCATCAGCAGGAGAAACTGAAGGGAAGGAGAAGAAAAAACAGAACGGGTGCAGAAGGGCCATTTTTCATCTACACCGTGTGGTCAGAAGCGTGTGTGTGTGTGTGTGTGTGTGTGTGTGTATGTGTGTGTGTGTGTTTGCACCTTTTTTTTAGGGGGGGGGGTGAATATGCTAGCCTTGCAGCGTGTTTGCAGTTCAAGCGAGCGAGCTGACAGACAAAGAGGCCAGACGGGATGTGATAAAACACAACCGCGCGAGGCACGGCGTTCGAAGCCATCCGGCGGCGGCGGCGGAGGAGGAGGAGGAGAGGGCTGCGAGCGTTTCATGCCCCCTACGGAACAGAACGCGGCGTGCGTCTATGTGTCGGCGCGATGCTCGTTTTAAAGTTGCTTTTCTTGTGGTCCCTGCTTTGTGTGTTCTGGCTGCAAAGTTCTGCGTGTGTGTGTGTGCGTGTGCGTGTGCGGCTGCTGACACATTGGACTTAATTAGACCTAATAATGTAATCTAATTTGGTTGAAACTTGAGACTGCCTTGAGTGGCAATCTAACGTGTGGAACAAAGCTCTCCTCCTCGCTGTCATTTGAGGCTTCGAGTGCTTTCATGTCCTGTCCTCTTAGTGATAAGGCCGTCTGTCGTTCTGACTAACCGACTGCGGCTCTAACAGGCTGACTCACTCTCTAACTCTGCTTAAACGCTCCTTGTCCGACCACCTAAAAGACACAGAGCCATGTAAAATGCATTAGGCCTTTTTTTTCTCATTGCGTAAGCTGCTAAATGAGTCGCATGTTTCTCGTCTCCTCTAAGTGGGCTCTTGCTGCTGCTAAAGGCCGCTTAACCCTCACTTAGCTTCCAGAGTCCAAGTTAAACTATTCACTGACAACACGTTAATACCATAAACTCAAAGGCAGGAGTTACTGTGAAGTCGATACAGAATATATCATAGGGCTCTAAAAATAGGAACACCCTTGATTCTCACTGTGCGAAATTAGCTTAGACGTCCAAAACTGCGCTGTCACATATTGTTTGTGATCTCCCTCAATAAAACACTTTTCCTCCCACTGCAAAAGATGGCGGCCACACACAGCTGCCGGCCACACACAGAAACCGCGCATGTGTGATGACAAAAGGCGCAGCTTTGATTCTGATACGAACAATGTGAGCGAATCTATCATGCGAGTCCCAGGACTCGTCGCAAAACTTTTAAGCGGTTCCGTCCCAGGGAGCTAGCGAAACGCGCGCCGCCGCGCAAATTCAGGCTAATCGGAGTTTTAAGGCCTCTGTAAACACCTCGGTGTGTGTGTGTGTGTGTGTGTGTGTGTGTGTGTGTGTGTGTGTGTGTGTGTGTGTGTGTGTGTGTGTGTGTGTGTGTGTGTGTGTGTTCTGGTGCAGACTCGATCTGATTACCTACGGTTACAGAAATGTGCTTACGCGAAGGGTTTTTACAAGTTAAAAAAAAAAATTGTTGTGCACCTGCTGGGAGCCCAGAAAACCACAGCCGGCTGTCGTCCCATCTAAACGAAACCTACATTCAGGCCTTTTCAGTCTACCGTCGCGGTGTTTAAATGCATTATAAACCACCTTGTTCGGTTACAGTAGATCTAAAATGGCTGTGATATTGACCCGATCACTGTACTTTAACTGTGTTTTTCGCTGTAGCTGTGGCTGCTAACTTTTACAGCAGGCGTCTGCCTGCGTCTGCTGGAGTCTGTGTAATCCTGGATAGTCTTCCCGGCTTTGGGGCGTGATGGCGACTGTCTCCCGTGATAACTTTGAACTGGTTTCCCTGCAGCGCTGGCAGGCTACGGGCCCCGCTCCCGCCCTGCAGCCACGCGCGCGGCCTTGCAGCTTTATTAATCCCCTTCTCCTCACCGCGCACGCAGGCGAATTTAAATCAGCTTCCTCAACCTCTCTCTTTTTTTTTTTTTTCTTTTTTTTTTCTTCATATATGCTGCAGGATTTCTTTTGCAAATACTCAAGACACGTCACGTGCACTCACGCAAGCAAAGAAATAAATAAAGAATCACAAACACACACACTTGGGGCGGCTCCTCTATCACCTTCTTCCTCGCCTTTCACAATTGGTTTCAGCTGAAGGAGTCCTTCAGGCCTGTCGGTGTGTGTTTGCTTGGTGTGTGTGTGTGTGTGTGTGTGTGTGTGTGTGTGTGTGTGTGTGTGTGTGTGTGTGTGTGTGTGTGTGTGTGTGTGTGTGTGTGTGTGTGTGTGTGATTTGGGCTGCAATGTTTTACTTAGAACAGAGCAGCATAGACCCATAGTGAAGCTCTCACTCAGTGTAATGAAATCATCCCAGGCTACATTAATCCCTCTTGAAGGCCACTGTCAAAATAACAAGTGTCTGTGATTCTTCTAAGAGAGCTCTCAGTCCAGGACAGGTGAGACATATGTGCATATTTGTAAGTGCGTGTTTTTGTTCCGTTGTGTTTGTGCCTCTGTACAAACAGGTGAGCTATGTTTGGAATCGAGCTTCCCATTGGTGGATCTAACTTCCTGCTTGTACAGCGTGCCTCGTACCTCCTCGCTCCTGCTTGGGGCAGATCCCTTTCGCCGGCGTCAGCCTCCTCTCCTCGTCCTCCTCTCCCCCGGGGGTCACCTGGACGCCCACCTCCACCGGGACGGCCCCCCTGCCCAGCTCCAGTGACCTGGCCCTAGGAGAGATGGGAACGCCCGTGACCCCGCCGCTCTCCCCCGGCTTGGAGAAGGACCCCGGCCGGCCGCCCGGCCCCCGGCACAGGCGGCGCTTGTGCTCGATAAAAACCAGGATGTCGCCCAGCGGGAAGTTGGTCTGGCACTGGCCGCAGGTCAGCAGATCGTGCTCCCCGGACGCCGCCCTTCGAGGGCTGTGGGTGGAGGGCTCTGGAGACGGAGATCCCACCCCTGGCTCATGATTGGCCTCTGCTGCGGAGAAGGAAGAGGGAGGTAAAACGCGTCAGTCGCCTGGGTTGTGTCTTTTTTCAGGAGAACAAGAAAAAAACAACAACAACAAAAAAACACAATGAGAGGTTTAGTTGCTCCTGATAGCGTTACCTGATAAAAGCCATCTCTCCCTACCACGCGAGTTGATCATTACGCCCAGAATTGTGTCACTTTCATGGGCATGAAACGCCGCCGCTGTAAACCTGCTTTGCCTAGACAAACACCTGTGCAGCTTATCCGTGAGAGATCTGCGTGGGTGGGACCCGGCGCGTACACTATATGTGTCTGTGTGTGTTTTGTGTGTGGCCAGGAAGCTATTCATCTCACAGTGCAGCCTGGGTTTCCGGTGAGGGCCCTCGCTGCACCGAGCTGTCACAGCTAGACGGCTGCCTTCACCGTGCGGGAGCCCCAGCTTGTGCAGAACAAAGCGCAGCGCAGCGGAGGCCACATCCACCAGCGAGTGCATGCGCCCGCCCGTGTTTGTGTGCATCAGAGAACAGGACGGAGGAGAGAGAAATGAGATGGGGAATGAGAAGAAGAAAAAAACAGTAAGATGTGCAAGTGAAGGGAGCTGCACACAGGTGAGCAGGAAGACTGTATTCTCCACAGACAGAAAATCTATAAAGCCAAACCCGGGGTCCTGTTAAGCGAGTAAATCTCATTCTTCACAGATCTGACACGGTCATTAATAACCATTACACATCCCCTCCCCCCCCCCCCCCCCCCCCCCCCCCCCCCCCCCCCCCCCCCCCCCCCCCCCTTCCTCCCCTGTGGCAGAGACTCACTCCCTCAGCTTAACGTAAATCCCTCATGGACAACCTCCTTTTTTCAACACTACCCTGATGTACCAGTATGAAAATGTGTCCCCTTATTTAAAAAAAAAAAAAAAAAAAAAAAAAACAGCCCGGAGGAAACCTGAAGCTCCAGCGGCTCTGGGAGCGCCGGAGTGAGCGCGTGCCCAGGGAGAAGCGCCGGTGCCTGGGAGGAGAGCGCGGCAGCGCCTCGCTGTCTCCACTCGCGCTTTCTCCAAACATGACACCCTAATAATTGCTAAGATTAGACAAAGAGGGTGTGCGATGGTGTGTGTGTGTTGGTGTGTCGTTATCAGTGCGGGGATCCTTAACTCTCTTATCGCCCATCTCAAACTGTCAGGAAGGCGTTGCTCCTCCGAACTCCCAGTCATAACCGTTAAACTCGGGGACAGTTACAGCTGAATGTGACACATTTCTACCAAATTTAATATCTAAGATATATATATATGTTTTTTTTGCAACTGTGATTCACGTCTATAACCAAAAACCCACCCACCCTCACACCCCCCTTCTCCCACACGCACACACGCGCGTTCCAGTCCACTCACTTCGCCCTGGAGTGATGATCCGATGCCAAATATCTTTTCTCTAAATGGCGATGTGTTCCTGGATGCGCGCCAAATAATTTCCATCTCATAATCTTTGGCGGCAAAGAAGGAACACAAACACATATTTACCTACAGTTCACAGCTTGTGAGCGTAATTCACATGAAGTGACGTTCCAGAGTGCTCGCGCAAGTCGCGTAACTGGGCGCGCGCGCGCGTGCGACAGGGGCGGGCACGCACGCGCGCCCGTGTGCGTTGCATTTAAGTAGGACTGTGGCGGAGACGTGTCGGCTGACAACATGGCGCACTCTCGTTTTTTTTTTTTTTTGACTCGGAAAAACAAAGCAGCTGGCACGAGCCCCAGATCCTCGCGCCATAAATAAGAAAAAAGACAAGGTGAAGGCGAAGGAGCTGACAGACACCTGAGCGTTTGAACCCGACTTTCTCCCCCGCGAGAGACAGAGGTGAACAGACGAGGGCCTGTTTGTTAGCCTACGGTTGAGTAACATGGCCTGGGGACAGAAGGCAGTAATTAGCCGGCGTTGGCACTGTCACCATGACGCCGGAATATCAGTGGAACATCTTCGGTGCGAATAACCGCGCCCCTCGCTGAAGAGCCGCTCGCTCGTCTGTCCCGAGGCCCAACCGTGTGAGAAAAACACGTGTGCGAGAAGGAACCGAGCTCGGAATGTGCGCCGGAAGGCTTAAAACAAATAAGAATATGGATCGGCCGTGGTCACGCCGAGGCGGAAGCACGCACGTGAAGGCAGAGCACGTTAACGGAGCCCGTCGCGGTGACGGACGGCGTCTAACTCCTCTGTATAAACTCCCGGGTGAGCGGGCGCGCGGACGCGCTGTCGAACGTGGCAACGCGGAGACGGCGCGACGGTCGCGGTGGAACCCCGCTGTGTGACGCGACGCCGCGCGCTCCCACGCACGCGCACCGGCGCCGCACTCGCCCCGGTGACGGCGCCGCTGCTCTGCTGCGCTGCCTCGTCAAGTGTGAGGCGGCCTTAGAGCACCCCCTATCCGTTTAATGAGGGGAGAGACCGGCCCCGCTGCAGCGGCTGCACGCGCGCACCGCACGGCACACGCCGCTGAGGACAATGGGGCCTTTGCGCCAATATTTCCATCCGCGGCGCGGATTGAGAAAATATCCGGGGCCAAAGTGTTTAATGAACCGACAGTGTAATCGGAGATGAGGATCTTCTCCTCTTTCATTTAGTAGGTGGAAGAGTTCTTCATACACGGAACCGGTTTGTGCTCCAGCCGCCCCAGCGGTGGCCAGGTGACACAACCACGCAGGTGAAGCACAACGAGCACACGCGACGCCTCCCCTCACGTCAAGCGCTCCCGTGAATCTCCCTCGCCGCCAATTGCTGTGTCCGGCCTCGCGCGCTCCTGTTTCCCGGTGGCGCCGCTTCCCCCGTGCCCCGAGGCGGAGCTGGAGTCGAAAGGGGGAAATTCACGACGCGGTCGGACAGGTTCTGCTCTGCCCCGAGTCGGGCGAGGAGTTGCGTTTAACGAATCGGGTTTGATGAGCGAGACGGAGCGAGGAGGAAGTATTTTCCACTGGCGCTGAAGTCCTGACCTCACGACGAGGCCGGGGGCACTCGTAGAGCAGGCGGCCATGCTGTATGCGTTCAGACCTGTCTGCCTCTCTTTGTTTTCCCCTTTTCCATTTCTCAGAGCTTACACACACACACACACACACACACACACACACACACACACACACGCGTAAACCCCACTGGGAAAGTCGGCTGAGATTCACGCTGTCATCGAAAATAAATGACACCGGCAACGATGCAGATGGTTGCAATCAAAAATTCAAACAACAGGCGGCTCCGCGCGGCCCATCCCTTTTTCTCAGCCGCGGCTGCCAGGGCGAGCTGAAATAGTGCACATTGTGTAAGGCCGGGCCCGTGTGTCTCATTATCTTATCACCGTTTAATCCGTAGCAGTCTCGTTTCTTATCGTAAATCTTAGATTATCGGCCTGAAAGTGAGCACAACGCGCCGCTGCAACTGATTGCAACTTGTCACCGAATTGCCATAAATAACGTGTAATCTGTGAGGCGTGACGCCCGGGCGCGTAAATCAAATTTGCCAAATTTTACATATATATAAAAATAATGGTAAAAAATGAGCTTTATGGCAGCGCAAAATTGATTAAATGTGTTCAGTGATATTGAAATATTGAAAGCGAGGCTTTGAACAGGCTGCAGCGCTTCACAGTAAATCATGCTTGGCTCACCAGTCATCTCCTGTGAGATTATCATCCGGTTACCACAATGTGTGTGAATATTTACTGTGGTGTTGCAGCGCGTACGGTGGGTTTTTTTTTTTTTTTTCTTCTCCTTCCCCTTCCACAGCATTCGACAGGCATATGGTGCTAATAAAGACGAAAACATTTAACTGTTTCACAAGTAGCACGCCAATTCTGAGAGTAAACAGTTATGCTGAGGCGTTTCCACGGCCGGATCCAGAGAACGCTTCGCCTGCAGTAACGCTGATGCTACACGGCGAAATGAAGTGTGTGTGTGTGTGTGTGTGTGTGTGTGTGTGTGTGTGTGTGTGTGTGTGAGACAGAGAGAGAGATTCATATGATGATAGGTGACTCTTTGTCACGGATGCAGCTCCAAAAAGGAGAGAAGAAGAAAACGTGGAGGAAGACTCCCCATCGAACAAAGGACGCTCTGCAACTGAAGGTCGACTTTCTCCGCGATTTCGCGTGTCGAGCTTTTATTCGGCCGTGCGTTGGGTTTCACACGCGCTCTGTTTGCCGCGCTGCACTCGTTGCACTTGGCGCTCGCACGCCCGTCCTCCCTGGTGCCCGGCCTGATTTACTCCTCCACCTGAAGCCTGCTCAGAAATATGCTGATATTCAGGTTGTCTCGCAGTCCCGGGGCGAGCGCGACCTATAGGCCCAACGGCTGCAGGGCACATGCCTGAGTTCAGTTACACTAAATAACCCCCGGTCTGACATGTGGCTGATGTATGTTGGCACGCTGCAGAAACTCCATATTCTCCCTTGTGTAAGCAGAAACCTTGTGACTAGTCTTGACAGCTGATACTGTAACTGCAGGAACCAGGTGGGCCTCATGTTTAGGTGCTTTTAAAAAAAAAAATAAAGTAAACTCCATTTGTTGTAAACGGTTTCTGAACTCATCTGCGACAAACAATGGAGCTGTCTATTAGCAAGGCCCTCACATGTTGACTCAGTCAAATTACAGTTTGGTTTTCCCCCAGCGCTCCTGAGATCCTCCAGCCTGAGGTATGATCCTGGTCCTCCCCAGACCCACCCAGCTTAAGGAAACAGCCCTCAGCAGCACCAGCCTCCAGACATCGAATGATCGGGACATTAAAAGCCTCCCATCCATCACAGCTACTGATGCAGTGTCATTATTAAGATGTCCTGTGCGTGTGGTAAACAGAACTTGGGCAGCTAACGCAAACACCAGTGTATTTTGGCTCACAGACACAATTAAATAGGACTAATGCGTTTTCTTCACTCATCAGGTCCAAGTCCATGTGTCGACAATGCATTTGACCTCCTTAATGACTTCGCAAGCAAAAGGAACAAAAGAGGGGGGGGGGGTGAAAAAAATATACCTGCAAGTCCAGTCCTTCCTTAAACCTGTACTCAGGGCTGCGTTGGTGCTCGAGGCCACGGTTCGACGCCAAGCAGCGTGTGGCGTGAGAAAGAACAGGTAGGACGGGATCCGGGCCCTCCAGACGGCCTCGCTCTCCGGCGTCCTACGCTGCTCTCGCTCTAACAGCCACTCCAGCACGAGCCCCACATCCAACATTCGCCCGCCGTTTGCCAACAATAGTCGCGCAGACAGGTCAGCGCTGATTAACAGGAGCATCTCTAAGCAAATCGTTAAAAAGCTGCAGATGAAAACAGACGCGTGCGCTTCGACGCCGCTCCGGCTCGGATGAGGAAATTAAGACATTTAATGTTAATCTTTAACAGCTCATTATCATTCTAATTACCCAAGAATCTACAATCAGCACCACAGGTTCGCTCAGAAGAAGTTGCTGACTGTACAGCAGGTGCTGTTCGTTTTCTGTGACTAATATGCAAACAAAGTGACCCACAGCAGGAAGGAAGCGAGGCAAATATTTAATTGTTAGATTAAAATTGTGCAGGTTCCCCACAGAAAAAATTTAAAATATGCAAAATGTCACAATTGTTTGTCATAATTAATGTAGGTCAGGTTTAAACACGCGCGCGCACATGCACACACACACACACACACACACACACACACACATCTGTGGTGAAACTGTGTTTTGCACAGTCAAAAACGTCTTGTGGTGGATCAACTAGGTCTCCTCCTTTAATTAACTCACACACAGTGACAGTGACAGCGCGGGGAAGAGACTGATTAATATTCAGCTGGATCAATATTTGTCATGTGCCCCAAAATTCTGCTGAGGGTGCAGCCACTCGCTCGTTTGGGAGAGGAGAAGACAGTGGGCCGCAGCAGGGCATTTAGACGTCAGCCCGCTCCTTCGCGTTTGACATCATCGTAATTATTTCAAGTGAAAACTTGAGTGGAGGACAGTGAGCGAATTGAGAGACAAAGAGACAAAGTGAATGGGATGAATGATTAGTCTAAAAGCTCAACGTGTCGGCTGGGACGGAATGCGCCTAACCCTTTTCAACACGAAACACATTGGCCAAAGATTACATCATGAACTTCTGCAATGAATTACCCAGATTAGGCCTCTATGAAATTGGATTTAGGCAAAGCACAGCGCTGGGAGATGAAGGTTAGATTGATATAATTGATTTAAAATTGGATTATGCTACTTTTTAATCATAACCACCGCAAAAAAATCCTGCCTCAGATTTAATCTGCGCAATATAATCACAATTTGGGGTCGCAGCTTCGCACAAGTTATGCACAATAACGCAATAATAAAAGTTCAGGTCGGCGTGAACTTGGTTTCTGTTTTGGCGTGAGTGTATGTTGAAGTCGTGCACAGTTAGATTTTTATGATGTCCCTACAGTAGATAGGCCTGCACGAGCCTATTCGAAAAATAAAGCTGAGACCTTGTTTCTATGAGCGCGCGCGCGCGTGTGTGTGTGTGTGTGTGTGTGTGTGTGTGTGTGTGTGTGTGTGTGTGTGAGAGAGAGAGAGAGACAGAGAGAGAGGGGGAGAGAGAGAGGGAGAGAGGGAAGAGGGGAGTGAGAGAGCGGAAGAGAAATCAAGAGAGAGATTATTTAAATTGAAAATACATTTAAATTGAGTTGCCCTCGTGGAAAGTTCACAAAATGCTGCCTCAGAAAAAAAAATCACCATGTTTCACAGAGTAGACAAAAGCAGGAAAAAATAAACAGCGCCACATGTTGCAATACGAAAATACCAAATTGTGTCGTGATGAAATGTTGGATTACAGGCGCAAAGCACGTGCGTGCACAGTCAATGGCAAACAAACACAGACACACTCGCGCACACTTCGCCAGACAGTCCCACTGTAGTTGTCATGTGAGATCACCTCCCGTAGTAAAAGTCGCGTGAAGCTGCAAACGGGCGCATCGGAAGCGTCTCCGAGAATCTGAATCGTGCTGATAAATTTTAAAAACGTGGAAACGAGCCACTATTTTTCCCACTTAACTTGCTCAAATTCCGTCAAAAAGTATTTATTTATTTTCAATAACGTTGTTTGTGCACAAGTGTTGTCACGCGGTATTTATATTTTCTTAAACCGTTCTTACTGTTGGTAATTAGTTTTCCCATTCGGCGCATTTTCCCCCGAGTTAAAACAATGCACGGGCGCGATTTGAATCTATTACGAGAACGGCTTTAATTTATCCTTAGACTCATAAATAATAATAGCGATGGTCTATAAATCAATTAGTACGGTAAAACTCAATAAAGACTAGAAGAAGTGAGGAGCGTTTGCAGAACTCACCTTGTACTGTCTCCCTGTGCGTCAACGATAAGTGCTGCGGGTTCACCTGCTTGCGGCGGGACATTGCCCCGGCATTTACTCTAGCATCGCCCGGTGAACGGCACTTGGGGTCGGCTTGGACCGTGGTGTCGGTCCTCTCTGGGTCGCAGGTGAACCAACTCTCTCTCCTCCTAATCCCGCCGCGAGTCTCGGCGCTCCGCTGCAACTTTGACGCGCGCTCAGAAGTCGTGGCTGGAGCGCGGAGCGGACGGAAGACCAGTGCGTCCACAGTGTCCCGCGGCGTCTGCGGAGGAAGCGACACCTGGGCCGAGGAAGCCAAAGTGTCGTTTGGGGAGGCGTCTGGCTGCTGGCGACCGACGTCTTGTGCGCAGGTATTTCTGGCAGTGACCTTTTGTAGAATAAAATCCCGGACTGCCCACCGCTGCGAGGACCGCTGTGACTGATGATGCGCGGAGCACTAAATCTTATTTGGCTCGCTCCCCTTTCGCCTGTTCTTAATTATAACGGTATGATTGTATCATCTGGGGTTAAACGGCTGCTGTTTATTCTAGGATTCCCTACAGTCCTTCCATTTCAGCAGCGGTGCGCTAAAATGACCCTTTGGCACGGAGTCCTCCTGTGCGTTTTGGCATCGGTGCGCTCAACGGCAACTCTTGGCTCCGGTGGCAGTAGCCTCGATGACTGAGAGAGAGAGCGCGCGCGGGAGCGAGAGAGAGCATGCGGGCAGACAAGACACCTCCTCCTCGTCGTCGTCCAACTAGCAGAGGTCCAATGCTTCCCAGTTTCCTATAGTGTCGAGGCTACTTCTTGTTGACTCACACGATGAAAGAGGCTCTGTCTGGGAGGACCCCGCGCGCGCGCGCGCGTGTGTGTGTACGTGTAGACTACACGCAGCCCCGGCGCTTTTGTGTGCGCGTGCGGCTGAGGGGGGGGGGTTCTCCACGGAGTGGGATGGGATTCAAGTTCAAGTGCGTTGGTGACGCTCGCGCGTCAGGCGCCGCGGCGCGGACGGCGCTCGGACGCTCGGGGAAGCTGACAGCGGCTCCCCGGAGCACGAGGCTCCGCGTAACAAGTCATCCTCGCTCTTCGGTCGCTCCCAATTAAAAGACGCGCGGCGTTAAGTTGCATTTATCAGACCTAGTGGTGTTTTTATTCTGAAAGGAGCCTGACGTCCATTAATCTTGTCATCATGATGCCCCTTTTTTCACTGCCCATTTATCAAAAAGCTTCAATCAGTTCGCTTACTATCACGGAACGTTCTGTCCGTTCGTGCTGTTGACCCACTCAGACCGAACCAACAATCTGCACACGTCCAATTCAAATTAAAAAAAAATAATGGTATTATTTGAAATTGTATTAGTTTTTCTGGCTCTGTAAAATGACCAGAAACGCTGCAGCGCACGATCAATAGAAATGCAAAGCACATGTATTTTCTCCAGCATGCTGCATTTTTGTTGTTGGGATAAATTAAACATGTTGTGAGGCAACAGTACCCTCTGTTGGCACAGTGGGGAGGCATAGGGGGCTGCTGCCTTAACACAGCCTCACTCCACTTCATTTGTATTTTTAGAATGAAGCCTCCTTAATTTGCCATTTATACAATACAGAATTTAAGAGAGTCCTTGAAGAGCAAATCAGGTTCACTCAGAGGCAATTAATTGCACTAATGGGCAATCATTCGGCACATAATCCACCCAATCCGCCCGGCTCGCTGTGTGCACAGATACAGGAACCTGCTCAAGTTTCCTTTCTCGACGGTACAACGTGACGGCGTGCCGGGGAGCGTTGTTGAGGGGAAATAACGGCGTAACGCGGACATTTAAAGTTGACACTCTTACCTCGCGGAGCCGCGGAGAAGTGTGCAGCCGTGGCGGTACGTTTTATAGTCCGCCATTAATAAAACATGGTGGGCAATTTTAAGAGCATTAGAAGTTTGATTGCTTCGGGCCAGGCCTCGGGGACTTTCAGGACAGTAATTATTTATATAAATGAAATGTCATCTCAGCTCTGGCTCAAGTAGACATAACCTCAGCAGACTCCACATGGAAACACAACAGCTATCTTTCACAGATAGGCCGGGAATGTTGTCGAGCATATTGCTTTGACTGGAGTGCATAAATTTGGTATGTGATATTACATAAAAAGCCTTCTAGTTCACGTCGCGGGGCCAAAGGAGCAACGGCAGTTGTGGACACACTGGAAGCTGAAAGGAAACATTATCCGGCGTTCACACACACACACACACACACACACACACTCTCTCTCTCGCTCGCTCGCTCGCCATCCCTGCTGGCTGCAAGCAGCTCCTTAATCCTTACCCATGGGTTTCTCAATAATACATCAATGTCTCCATTATAGCTTGTATCTGCTGGCTCCGGGCAAAGGCAGTTTAAGCTGGGTTGCACGGGGCCAACATACCACAAATACCCGGCTTGTGGACACAGGAAAGATTTTAAGTCCAAAGTGCTGCCACTGAGGAGACGTGCATCTCGTGCGCTAAGCGGCATGGCTGAACAGGCGATACTTGAACACACCGCAGGGCATTAGCTACACCAGAGATAGCAGGAGGCATTATGTTGACGTTTTTCTTTTTTTTTTATGCTCTTTTTCTAAAATGACCCATTCCGAGCCCCTCGCGTTGCATCATAAATACGAGTTCAAGGACAAAGTTGAAGTTGCATCTGTAACAGGCTCCCCGTCTTCCATTTTTCATGCGTCTCTCCGCGGCCCGCTCCGAAATGGCATTAATGTCATAACATAGGGAAAAATAAATGAAAGACAAGTGCGCACTATATGATTTTTAGGAACGTGGAGGTGATCTTGAGGTTAAGTGCCCAGAGCAGCCATTTTGATGTGTTTAACCACAATGTGACAGGACTGACATAAACAATGAAAGGTCCACTCCAGGACAGCTCATGGTAATATGAATATTGCTCTGGGATTTGCTTATAGTCCGTGGTTCATTATGCAATGTTTAATATTAATAAAGAAAGTACAAGTATATATTATTCATAAGATGATTTACTATGGTTCATGTGTGTGTGTGAGGACTTGAATGACAGATTGAGATGCTCTCTTGCTACTGGCAATACAACGAGATAAGGCTCTTACTTTTCTACAGGACACAACCTGACAGTCTCTCGTTGAGTTAAGAGTATTTGTCCGAGCACGGGCACATGTATAATGCATGCAGATTCCAAATTGTAATTTGGAAGAACTAAATGATTCAATGCTGGCTCCTCTCTAAAGTGATGCTGAGAGGGAAACGAAGGGGACGCAGCATGTGACTGACGTTTAACTGAGCAAAGATACAATGATTCTGATGGGTGTTTGGTTATAAAACCATTAAATGCTAGCAAAAAAATATGATTCAACTAATAGCATCTTTGTTTTCCCCTAAAAGAGTATCTACGTCTTGACCTTTAATTTGTATCTGTTAAAACAAGGTCATATTGATATTTTTTTATGCGGCGAAAGCGTTATTTCAACTCATGTTATTGTCGCAGTCTCAAGCAATCATATAAATTTATTAAACACTACGCAATTCATCCTTGCATTTCTGAACCCATTAGGATGCGTGTTGGATCGTTTTCCTATACATTTTATTGCACACTTTTCTTTGAAGGCCTCATTCTTTTTCTGTAAACTGTGGCTTGATGTCCTTCATCAAACAGCTGTACTTGTCTCATCTCTCCACAGCTCGTTGTCCCAGAAGGCGTGTGGCTTGGTCACAAAAGTTTTGGAAAAACTCTAATATCGCTTTTTATGCCCTTTTGTCAACAGCGGTTAATTTTCATTCAGATGACTATAGATAGTGCAGGCTGACGCTGTTGGACCCTCTGACAAATAAGCTTGAATTGTTCGGAGGTTATTCATACTTCTGTACCCATCATTTGAACACTCCTTCTTGGTAATTATTTAGTAATAATCTTCTTCCTTGCATTGCCCACAGTGGACAGGAACATCTCTGAAGATGGACTTGTCACCTTGTAATTTATGTTTTCCAACTTTTTTTCCTTAAACCCACAGACAGCTCCTCACGATTCATTCTTTCCTCCATGCTCAGTGTGCCACACAACACAAAGCTTCAGTCAATCTCTCTCCATTGTAATTGGTTGCAAGTGTGATAACTATATTGTTCTCCACACTGTCCACTTGCTAAATACACATTCCAGAAGCATGACAAGCTTGAAAATCAATTATTTCTGACAATTTAGAAAGTGCCACTAATTTTGTCCAGTGCATTATTTCGTTTATGTGTGAAATTGTATTTAGTTTTTCCTCCTTTTGTGTTTTTACAATACAAAAAACTATCGAAAAAACAAGAGAAGCAAAAAAAAAAATTGCAGCTGACAAGAGTTCCAATATGTTTGGCCATGACTGGGTGTGTGCTTCATAAATGCCATGTGCCTATTGTCCACTCCTTACTGCCCAGTCCACACGTAAATATTTGTCGCCCTCTAGTGGGTGATGTTATAGTTGTTATTAAATTACTCATGTTGCCGGTGTACTTGACATAAACATATAATGTCTCAACACAAAAATGTTCTTTAGCGTTTGAATCAATTTATGAAAAAATTTAATTCAGCAGTATATTCAAATTTAACAATTTAATCAAAAAAGGGAAAATATAATTCCATTCAAACGTGTCAGCTATCCGTCATGACGTCAACCGACGTCTAACGTCATTACGTAATGGCGGTGCCCTTGCTACAATGGAGACTGTTGGTGAATTGTTAGCCAAGTTACTGTGAATAGCTGTGGATTATTCGTACAGCTGTAATTGTTGGCAATTTATTCCGACGGCTACATGCTAAAGGTAAACGATATGTTTCATTCTAAATCGAGCGGGTAAAAATCAAACAACTTTCGAGAGTTTAATATCCCCAGTCACAGCCGTGTTAGGACCTCGAGTATTAGCCGGTTTGCTAGCTGTAGCCGGGTAAACTTAGCCGCGGCGGCTTGCGAAGTGACAGTTGAGGCTGCGTTTGTTTCGAAAATGTCGCTATTTTGATGAAGTGTTTAACGAACCTCATCATGTAGCGCACAGTTTAATAAATTTCGTCCAAAGTATATTATAACATTTACTTTCTCAATGACTAAGCCAAGTTGTCGTTAGCACTTCTAGCATTAGCCAATGTTAGCAATAGTTTAGTCATGCTAATTCTAGTAAAACACTTCCCTTGGCAGCGGTATTTATAGAGCTATTTCATATCTGCATTCAGCTTAATTAGTGTTAGTTTCAACTTTATTCACCCACGAATTTACCTTGAGCTCAACATAGGCTAATGAATGAGAGCTGTCTCTAATGAGTCAGTAGTTTAGTTAAGACAGGTGGTCTCATCTTCACTCTTTCTGTCGTCTTAAGCAGTCCGGTGCAGCCGGTCCATCCACCGTTGCCTCTCCTCAAGCAATGAAGGATTCCAAGGAGAACTTCTCAATGACTGGCCAAGCGAATCTCGATCACATCAAGCCATGCTGGTACTGGGACAAGAAGGATTTAGCTCACACGCCATCTCAGTCTGAGGGTTTGGACCCTGGCACAGAGGCCCGGTATCGCCGAGAGGGAGCCCGCTTCATATTTGATGTGGGCACGCGGCTTGGCCTGTATCCTTGACTGATGCTTTTGAATTCTTTTGATGAATGACACCACAAGTAAAACACCACAGCATCTAGACTGTGGGGAAGTTTGGTAGTATAGGTAAAAAATCTCTAGCATATTAAAACTTCGTTTTGCGCTCAAAGACCAAAGCAAAGTAGACAAAGTGTCACTCAATTTTGCGTGCGTGTATTTGATAGTTGTGGTTTCTGTTGCCCTTGACTATCATCAGACACTATGACACACTGGCAACTGGCATCATATATTTCCATCGCTTCTACATGTTTCACTCCTTTAAGCAGTTTCCCAGATATGTAAGTTCAATCTATAGTTTACTTCAATTTTTCCCCATAGTCCTTTAACTGGACTAAATGTGAAGGTGTATTGTTGCTATTTGTGTTCTAACAGGTGACGGGTGCTTGCTGCCTTTTCCTGGCAGGAAAAGTTGAGGAGACTCCTAAGAAGTGTAAAGACATAATCAAAACAGCCCGCAGTTTACTGAATGATGTGCAATTTGCCCAGTTTGGAGATGACCCGAAGGTACAGATTCTGTTGTTTCCACAGCTCACACCCAAAACCATGAGTGTTGTTGCTGTGATAACATTTTTGATTCTTATTAGCACCTTTTGTGAGGCGATTCTTTTTAAATCTGTAATCTCCAGCAACACTAGTTAAAGCAGATGCTTCACTCTGCAGTGTGATAAGAGCTTCACTCTGCAGTGTGGTGAGAGTTTCACTCCACAGTGTGATAAGAGCAATCAAAGTTTGATGGAAAGATGGGTCAGGCCAGTATTTTACATAGTAGGCTCTTGCGTGTGTGTGGGTGCAGATAAGGCATCGCAGTTGACTGATTTGCAAACAGTGATTAGTAAATATTGTGAAACTAGTTATTTTAAGTAAGGTGCTGATTGTTTGTTTTATCTGTCTTGTTGTTTCAACAGGAGGAAGTAATGGTTTTGGAGAGAATCCTGCTTCAAACAATCAAATTTGACCTGCAGGTGGAGCATCCCTACATGTTTCTCCTGCGTTATGTGAAGCAGCTCAAGGGTTAGTGTGTCTTAGTATGGCATCAAATCAACAGAATGGTAAGTTATGCTGCTAGTAAATCCTGTTTTTGCATGTTTTTGTTGTTTTAGGGGAGAAGAATAAAGTGTGCAAGGTGCTACAAATGGCATGGACTTTTGTGAATGACAGGTGAGTAACTTGCACTGGTTATAAATCCTCTCCCTTTGTCATTCTCCCGTAGTTTAGTTTGCCGTGCCATTCTGTCACCTAACTTGTTGAGTTGACAGAAATGTTCGTGTTTGAAGAGCTGTTGAAGTGTAAGGGAGTGCCTCAATGGTTTAAGACACAAAACCACAGTGTTCTCGATCGCTACAGTTTGTTGCATGTCAACAGCTCACCTCCCCCATTTCCTCTTCGACTGTGATAGGAAAAACAAGGCAACATGCCAAAACATAATTGAAGCATATACAGTGAGACATAAAAATGAGGGTACAAGTGTCCATAGTTTCAGATTTGACTGAAGTTCTGTTTCTTCTTCCAGCTTGTGCACGATGCTGTCTCTGCAGTGGGAGCCAGAGATCATTGCGGTGGCTGTCATGTACCTGGCAGGCCGCCTTTGTAAGTTTGACATCCAAGAGTGGACAGCCAAGCAGTCTTCACGACGCTGGTGGGAGCAGTTTGTGCAGGACGTTCCAGTTGAGCTGCTTGAAGGTATTCATACCTCTTTATACCTTCCCTACAGTTTATGTTTGGGATCATCCGTGTTTTTCTTCACTACAACATTGTCTTTGTCTTCTAGACATTTGCCACCAGATTTTGGACTTGTACTCACAAGGCAACAAGCCCATCCCTCAGCAGATCCAGGAGAAAGAGCGGGCACCTGCCCCTCCAATCCCTGCGCCTCCAGTTCCACAGGGACAACCTCCAGCCGCCAACCCTCCTCCCCCTCCACCAAAGAAGACCTCCCCACAGGGTGGCAGCCCTGCACGCCAGCTCAAACGCTCACATGTAAATATAGAAATGACTGCTGACACCCGATCTGCTCATTAGATTTTGCTGCTTGTGGGTTTAAATGTGAATTTAAAGTTACATTAAATGGGAACTCAGGATTTGCCTTTGTATTTCAGACATCTCCAAAAGATGAACCAAAGGCTCCAGGTAAATGATTCAGCAATTTTGCTTTTCATACTTTAGATTTCATACTGAAGCTTGCAA
Organism: Betta splendens; assembly: GCF_900634795.4. Lineage (NCBI taxonomy): Eukaryota > Metazoa > Chordata > Actinopteri > Anabantiformes > Osphronemidae > Betta > Betta splendens. The sequence continues at coordinate 5,220,335 of NC_040901.2, read as the reverse complement.
GTTATTCTTAAGTGTATTCGCTGATATATTTTCAGCCCTTTTCGGCTGTTCTGATCCAATTTTCTTTGGCTTTTGGATTTTCAGAACAAGTTGGATCAAAGATTCCTCGACTGGAGAGCCCGATGCCTCCACTGCCTACGTCACAGCCTCCCCCAGGTAACTTTGTGGTTTGTGTGTGCCTTCAAATAAACCCATAATGAGCAGCTAGAACCCCCTGCCAGGAACCTGAGCTTAGAAAGCAACTAAAAGTCCCCCAGTCTGCTTACATAAACAGCAACTAGTCTGGACATCACGTTTCTCAACACATGCAAACTCCTACCCTCTCCCAGACCAATCTGATTAGTGCTTGAGCCTGATAATGAGACCTCCTATGTGGTTCAAGCCTGGCTGTCTGGGAATGGAGAGGTTATTTTAGATCACGTTGGAACGAGCAGCCTTGTTGTTTATGAGCAGGGTGATGCTGAATGTCGTTTCTTGTCTGTCTCCAGACAGGAAAGCTCCTGCCCCGGCCCCTCCCATGGAAGCAGAACCAGGAAGTGAAACTGCCCCACCACCGCCACACGCTCCCCCTCCTCACCAGCCGCCTCCGCTACCCCATCGCCCACCACCACCTCCACCCTCCAACTACATCATGTCCACCACCAGCTCCTACATGTCTGGGGAGGGCTTCCAAAGTCTACAGTCGATGATGAAGGCTGATGGTCCCTCCTACGCCCCCATGCCACCCAGCTACGCACCGCCAATACCACCATATCACCCACACGTCTATCCACCACCAGCAGCCCCACCTGGCCCTCCTCCTCCACCACCTTCCACATACCCACCACCTAGTTTGCCTCCAACTTATCCCCCTCCTGGCTACAACAGCTACCCTCCTCCACCACCTCCACGGATGCCACCAGGCCACGTACCTCCTCCAGGGATAGGCCTTCCACCTGCTGCATACCCTCCTCCACCTCCTGTGCCCCCAGGACAATCACAGGTTCCCCTGCCCCCTCCTCCTGGCATGCCCCTTAATCGTGGTGGGTGGATGAGATGAGAGTGGTAATGTGAGCCCTGAACTGAAGCTGTGCAGTCACAGCTGATGATGGGAAGCTCCCCCCTCTAATTTTCACTGGTGAGTAACAGCAGCCAACACTGGTCCAGCTTTTTGAGCCCACTTTTGTGAACAGGTCTTGTACACACTCGCAGAGTGCAGTTTTTACGTCTCCAGTGTAACAGCAGTTGCTGGGGTTGTGAACGAAGGCTCATTAGCAGATAGACATGAAAGGGAAATGTGAAGTGTAGACAGTATTGTTACAAGAAGTTGAAGGTGGCGCTGTAAGAAGCCTGACATCATTTGAAATAAGTGACTTAAACCTGTTGAGCAAAGCACAGAGGTCATTTCCTTTTTTCTAGGAATTATAAAATATCTGCCCTGCAATAATTTCTTCTATTGCCTTGGTTGCCACACGCTTAGACTCTGGAAGGATGACCTGTGACATTTTTACCCAGTTTTTTTTACATTTCCATCTACATTCTACCAGAATGTCATGTCAATTGAGCATCGTCTTCACATTCCCATTTGTTAAATACTGACCATCACACTCATTATGGGGGTCAGTGTATATATACACACACGCTGTGTATTTAAAAATGTTCATGATTGTACAGTGTGATGAAACATGCTGAGATTTCTTTTTGCCTTATGATCTTTTTGAACATGTTCAGAGATTTATTTCTGTTTTCCTTTGGTTTTAGTCAGGCTGCAATGCAAACAGTATTACATCAACAGGAAAGTCAAAGATATATTTGTACATATCTGATTTTCTCACAGGTTTTTAGTTTGCATTAATAGGTTTCTTTGTCATACTGTTGTGTATTCTACATCTAGTTTAGATTTTGTTTTAGCAGCACTTAGGACAATAAAGACCTGCTTTTTCCCATCAGCTAGTTTTTGGTGCTTTTCTTGCCATATGATCAAAGCTGGTAATCAAAACATACAACAGCAATTCAGCCACTTAAATAAAGCACAACTACATAGTACAAAAATGAATTGGTCAATTACCTAATCTGCCCAATTACTCTTTGAAATCCTCCTGCTTCTTTGTTTTTAGTAGGGCATAGTGGATGTAGCTTTACTTGCTCTACTCTTCCAACAGAGGGCAGTCTAACTGAAGTGTGAAATCCATGCAAGTCCACAAATAAATGCAGCACTTCACAATAGGGTTAACCAACTTTGTTTATTTTCCTCCAGATTTCTTTCTAAAAGTGGCCTATTTCATGTTTTATTTTTACCTGTCAAATGTTCATTGAACCAGTGGAGTTCACTGAAAGAAGTTACAGCCATGCTAGTTACTACAGGAATTGACATTTAGGCTGTAGAAGCTAGGATTCTGTACTATTGTTTTAGCATATAGGCAGAAAAAAGATACACTAAAGATATTTAAAAAAGAAAACAAGACAGTTGGGTTCCAAATCAAAACAGCATGCAGAAAAAACAGTGGCACGTCTCAAATCAAATGCCATATATAAAGATTTCAGTTTTTTTTTTAATCTTCAAATCGGTTCCTAGAAAAAAGGACACTTTAAAAAAAAATGTTATTTTAACCTTATTTGATAAAACTTGAGGTGCATGGCAGAAGTGGTCATAAATGGCCTCATGTTCTAATTTGGAACAAATAACACTAGAGATGGGAGAGCCTGAGCTGTCAGCCACTACACTAATCAGATAACTTCCAAGGAAACCTGAGAATTTTTAATTATGACTCACTTGCAGCGCTCCCATCTCTATCTGACACGTGGCAATAAATACTTGACAAACATCGTTTGCTCATTTGACATCAAAACATTTTAAATGTTAGTGGTTTCAGGAGACATCTAAGGGAAGACTTGCTTGTATTCTAAGAAAAAGAAGAGATTCAACTTTAAGAAACATGCACTGCATAAATACACCTGCTGAATCCAAGTCAATAGAAAATTAGTTTTTGTTTTCTGTTTATTGACATATAAAATGCTAAACAAGGAATTTAGAAACTCTGAGGTTGATATTTGGCCTTGAGAATTATTTTATTACTCTTGTTGGAACATTTAATGAATTCAGCAAATGTCTTCATCAGTCATCGACCGCGTTGTAACCGTTGTCCGATGGAGTGAAAGAGAATTCACAGGCAGATGCTACAGCTGCAAGAGACACGTGCAGTCTCCGTTCACGCACACACTCACTCCAACACACACACACACACTTACACACACACACACGGGTGAAGGTAAAGCTGTAGCCCTCCCAACCTGAGAAAATGATTGTCAAGCATGCACACAGCATACATAGTTTAGGAGACAACGATCTATCCATTAACTCATGGAGAGGATTTGATTCAAAATGGCCTTGATGCATTATCAGTTTGCAGAGAGAATCAATAGCTCTGGAAAAGAAATAATAATAATAAAAAAAAGTATTAGCTAACACAAACCCTGTTTAAAGGTCCGGTTGTATAAACTATATAATTGATCACATGGCCACGCTAGAATACAAAATAGATAAAAGTAAAATCAGCTATAACAATGAAGTAGTGCTATGGTTTTATACATATTATATACACAAGTTAACAGTGATGCCTAGACTTTATTATCCATAGACTTGTCTTATGAGTAAAGGCGCTAGGTCACAGTGGGTTTCACTTAGTTAACACTGCAGACTGCTAATGCTAGCTCTACTCGTTGACCACTACGGGGTGACACGTGTGACGGGAGCTGGGAGCTACTATTACAACGTATCTGGAGTCACCGCCCTCTATGGGCTCTGTGCTTGAAACCATGTCGCACTGTGATCTTGAACGCAACACAGCCAACCTTTAAAGCGGTGTATCGAACAGGAGGCGGCTCCAAAGCAAGGGAGAAGTGGTGAACCGGTGAAACTAGCTGCCAGTCGTCAACGTATGTTCGGAGATGAAAACGCGTCGTACGCACAAAGTCGTACGTGCGAGGAACGGATGAACGGGTCCGTGTTGTGTCTTAGCCAGTCTTAAGAGAGTGTTTTTTGTAGGAATGCTGGGTGTTGTAGGCAGTGGGAGTCGTGTAGGCGCAGGTAGCACGGTGGATTCAGGTGAGTGTGGGTTCCTGGGTTCTCTCTCTCTCTATCCAGGCCTCTCGCTGGCTGCCATCCTACAGCGGCCCTTTGAACTGGTTCCCAGAGAGGTGCTGTCTGACGGACAGCTTTGATCCCGCGGCGTCACCCAGCTTTCGCCACACCACCTGCAAACACAGGCCACAGGAGTGAAGACGGAGACGGAGACGGGGAGCAGCACGGCGGAGGAGCATGCACAAGGAGACGGGCAGACCTCCACGCCTGCAGAGCCCGAAAGAGGGAAGGAAAAAAAACTTTCTTCTTCAAGAGTCGAACTTCAAATGCTCACAGTTTGACTTTGAGCTGCAACGACTGCACAGACACAGAGTTACAGTGCAGTGATCTTCATTTCTGTCATCTGCCTCTGTGAGGCCGCGCTCTGGTGCTGAGAGCACCGAGTCGATGAGTCAGAGGGGCCCCCGGTGACACTACAGAGGTACTATTGTACTGCTCCTAGCTGGATGCGTACCTCTGCGAGGCCCAGATAGCCCAGCTTTCATTCTCGCTCTAATCAGCAGACCTTTTTATCCCAGGCCAGGCCTTTCACCACCAACAGTGGGCGATGGAGGGAGCTGGGGAGGAGGGGAGGAGGGGAGGAGCGTGGGGGTGCATGGAGGGGCCAGAGTGTTCCTTTTCCTCTCGCTCCACTTTAGTGGCACAGACAGTTGCCACTAAAGTGGCCTCTACTCACGTTAGAGTTGACTTTGAAGCGGGGATGAGAGACGTGGGCGAGAGGAGAGGGGAGACAGCTAGAGAGAGAGCTAGAGGGATGGATGGAGGGAAAGGAGAGAGAGAGGGACTCTGCTGCAACCCAACTGAGCCTAAACGAGGCTTCCTCATTAGTGAAAGCAGCTCAACAATGACCTGATTTGCACCAACAGACACACAACAAAGAAAACAACAAACAAACACGAACATTATGGACACAAGGTCCTTTTGTTTACGGCAACTATAGACACATTGCACAAATACCTTGATTATATCCAGCATATGCTTTAAAGCAGTGCTAGGATGATGTAAAAAGTGATTTAGCCTCACACATTTATCAAGCAACAGGAGCACGAATGCTGGAGAGCAGAAGGCAGGAGGGCGGGCGTCGCACTTACGTTGCACATCTCTCGCACGATGGCTTTCTCCTTCTCGCTGAGATCGTCCTCGTAGTCCTCGGGGACCTGCTTGTCCAGGTTCTCGTGGACCTCCAGCACCTGGCGGCACATGCAGGTGTTCACACACATATGGACCGAACCGAGTCCAGCTCGGGTGTGAGACGCATCATGTACTGAGGGAACAGGGTACCTTCATGGCATGCACCACGGCCTCGGGCTTCTGGACGCAGGACAGGTAGCCAGTGGCAGGGGAAGACTCGCTGGTTGGGAGGCGACCCGTCCCCTGAGGGCCCGAAATGCACAGAACACAAAGCATTAGAGAAGAATGTGCACAGAAACAACCTCTGACATGCTCAAACTCCCCGCCCTCGACTCCACGCTCTCAGTATGGCATTTGTTGGTGTCTGCTCGCGAGCTCTTCTACAGGAGCACTGAAAATGCCACGCGCTTCAGCCTGGCTGCAGTCACCACGTGTTCACCTGGCTGCCAGCTCTGCTACCTGCACAGCGTGATCTCAAGCCGGTGTGATGGGAGCAGCCAGCCAGGACGAGCACCGGGGGTCCGTCCCGACTCATCCCGCCCCCCGGTTGGTTCCAGACAGTGGCTCTCTGTTTCGAGGGACACGGAGATCCCGGGGACACACAATGGCGCCATTCACTGTGAGCTGGCATCGGGGGGGCCTTGCGTTAGACACAGCTCCGTGGCTTCGTTAGCCGGGCTTCGATCCCCCGCTCAGCAGCGACGCGCCTGTCGGCTCCCTCGGCACCCGCTGGCCCCATTCGTGTGCCAGAACGAGCCCCGGAAACCCAACACGGGTTCACGAATGCAATAATAATCCCACTGCAGCCGAGAGGGACATTTTGTGAAAACCGCCAAACAGTCCAATCATATCACATCAACTGTATGAAACATTGATTATTCACGAGTCCCGAGGGCTACGTCCTGACAAATGGTCAGGACGACAGCAGAAACCCAGACGAGCATCGCTCCATTCCTTCAGATGGAGGGACATCAATACGTCCTTGTCATTTTGTTTTATATGAGCCTTATTGGTCTTTTAATCCTCAGAGTTACATAAATTCTGCGTGATGAATAGAATTATATTCATGAGCATCGATATCAGCAAAATCATGAATAGAATGAAAAGGTTAATGCAAATGCTTCGGCTGTTTCTTGCTCTTGCACCAATGCGGGTTTTCCAAACTTGTGACCAGCTCTTATGTAATAGTGTGTCAACAAACCCAGTTAAGCCGTTTTAAGTGCGGTTCTCCTTTCCTAAGGTCACGACAACAGGCGGCTTTTCCGTGCAGTGCAGTCTGAAGTCGACGCCAGAACTAAATATGCAAATGAGCGTCGCCTCCTTTTGATGCTCTCTTCAGTGGGTTTTGCAGCCATTGTGTGGAATGCGTCAACACATGAGCCAGCGCTGGGACCGGGTTTTCAATTTATCCTGCGCTGGAGCGGCGCGGGAACGAAACGGATTTGCGACGCAGCTCGGGGCAATGTTTACCGTTCGTATGGACGCGTAAACAGCCCGACGTCGAGCCTCGCAGGATGATGATAGGAGAGCAAACGCTGTCAGAATCGCTGGATATTTGAGGAAACACAGGCGAGGCCGCTTTCTTTCTTCATCTATATTTACTTCCTCTCATGTGAGAAATTCACTGACCTAAAACTGGGGCTTCAAAACAAATGACTACAAACAATACGAGGATGAGGTGATAGATGAGGATGGGTGCACACAACAAAGCGCAGCTGTTACAGTGTTTGACCCCGTTCTTCTCATCTTCACTGCCAATCAAAGTGAAAGCGTCGCGCAGTGACATGAATCACAACAATTATGTTTCACATCAATTTTCAAAGCGCAAGAAGACAAACACAAGGAGAGCTTCTTTAGAGATCTATTAATTTCACACTTGACCTTGTTTTCTGTGAACCCACACTGTGAAGTCAGACCCGATGAGATGTCCGTGAACTTCATTTGCAGTTAAGACTCCTCCTGTGGGCACAGACCTCATTGTGGGCTTAAGGGTTCACGGACATTATTGAACGCCATGACCTCCCACGGAACGACTGGTTAAAAGTGTCACATGACTCCGATCACTCACGGGGCCGTACCTCACGTTGAGGATGTGATTAAAACAGAATATTGATTTTCACGCGGGGATGATTCAGTCCTCCGGGTAACGGCAGAGCCCGGCTCTAACCTTCCTCAGGCAGTCAGAAAACAATTAGCCAGACTCTCCCCCAGGTACTGGAAGGATCAGGGGTGGGGGAGGACTGGAGCGGACCATTTTAAAGTTGGATTCAGTCCAAGGAGGAGGAAGAAGCTGAAGTTCCAATTCCTGTTAACTTCACTCTCCTGGTTCTTCTTGTTCCTTCCTTCCTTCTATGTTTTGGCTCATTTTCCTGGTGACCTACCTTCCTGCCATTATTTCATCATCCTCCTATTCCCAGTATTGCCCTGCATTTGACATCATGTACCATGCTGAGGTTTAATTGGAGAGTTAGCAGTCAAGTGAATTGGGGCTGACTTGAACCCACTGCAAAGACACCAGCACAGTGCTCCCTACAATTAAGCATGTTTGCACAATTAAACCCACTATTCATGGTGCCACTATTGACCTCTGAGTACAGTGAATGCCCAGCATTGCTTGTCTACTGGTGTGTACTTTTATGAGCAGTATCTGTACTGTGTGTCCTGGGTACTGACCATGTGCATGGCGTCCTGGCGCTGGGGCAGAGAGGACAGTTGAGACTCTGAGTGGTACAGGGTCATTCCCTTCCTCAGGGCACGAAGGTCACCTGGGTTACACTGCTGGGCACAAAACAAACACACACACATAAGGCCACAATGCTACGCCAACGAAAAGGACACATAAATATGCTTCATGGCATTTTATTACTTTACTAGGTTCATTATTTTATTTAAAGTGTTTCCATCATTGTAATATATTTTACACATGTCCATAAGAACCAGATTACAACATCTAAATGGCATTAACATCTAATATTACCTGCTGGGTCATTTATCAGTTAAGCTCTGGTTAATAAGCATCATATGAGATTTTAACAGAAGCCTGTCATGCACTGGAAAAAACATAAAAACAGGCTTTAGTAAATGTAAATTAAAAGTATTAAAGTTAACATTAGTGTTAAATGACTTGAGACTTGACGCCAGATACGCTTTTACAGATGCATATTACTGTTTCCATCAGACTGAGAATATTAAACTTCATTTAAGGACTGCGGCTCCTCCACCTGCAGCCTCATCACCATCGTCTCTATTGCTTTAAGGACTTCATTTGCAAAGCAGATTTTTTATTAGCTGCTGCTCGCTACATAAATATCACTTGAAAGCACCGAGGCTGTATCACGCCGCGCCATCATCGAGGGTCATTACACACGGACAATGTTCCTAAGATTTGTCCTCATTAGCAGCCAGAGACCACTGGTTCCTGGGGCAGAAACCAGCTCAGCTTCAACACCAATGTTCCTTATGACATTTCTCATATCACGCACCAGAGTTCCCTCTGCGCCCGACGCGGTGTGTGAGCACACGTGATGCCCTGGGAGCACCCAGGCTATAAATAACCCGCTGAGCTGTGGGTGTGTGGACATTGTGCCGTGTTGTCTGTCTCGGTATTATCTGCCTGTGTCACACACACACACACACACACACACACACACACACACACACACACACACACACACACACACACACACACACACACACACACACACACACACACACACACACACACACACACACACACACACACACACACGAGCATTCCCCTTGACGTCTCTCTTATGATGTCCCCCCTCCCTTTCGTCCTGTCTTCCCAACCTTTCCCAGTTCTTCCCTTGACATTTGTCGATCTAGCCATTGGTTTTTCATATTCACAGCCTTGATTCTGTACCTTCGCTGCCATTTCTCCAGGCTTTGTGTTCGTCAGCCGGACATGCTCTAAATGTCAAATCTGAGAGAGTGACACACACCCAGAGCACAAGATGAACACATCTGTCAACTGAATAAGACCCTGACTAGATGAGCTGGAGATTTCCAAAAGGGTTTCTTTATCCAACCAAGATTCCTGTTACATTAAAGGCTAGTCAGCCTTTATTTTATTTTCTGAACTGACAGTAACCACTGAGGACAGATAGATGGGGACGGTTCCCTCGCCGTAGTCGTCTGGGCCTCTTTGTCGAGACATCCATCACAATGTTCTTGTTGCTGACAGGAAAGAGCTGCAGATGCATCATGTCCTGCTTGAGTTATGAGGGGCAGGGGTGCTGACACCTTGACAAAAGGGTAGTAGAGGGGGTGGCAGTGGGATCCCTTGCAGTCATAATTTTAATTAAAAAGGAGGGACATGTTGTTTTAGGATGCTATAATAAAAATAGCCTTGTAGCTTAATCTTTTAAACAAGCCAACTAGAAACACTGAAAGACCTAAATGTTAAAATGTGAAAAAAAATAACATTTTACACCATTTGTGCTGTAACTGATGGCATAGTTCTATTCCACATTATCATTCTGGCCCACAAGGCAAAGCTCACAGACTTGAAAGACATGCAAACACAACGACTAAGTACTAAAATAAACTAAAGTCTGAATCCTCACTGTTTGGACTGGCATCATGTCTCCACTTCCTTTATTTTGGGAGATAATTATGTTAGTGCGCATTGACTAACAAGTCATCACTTAACTACTTTGTTAATAACGTTATATGACATTTTCTTATCATGGGGATGAATAATTACAATAAGTATAGTGATGTACGGCACAGCTCAAAGCCAGAGATGGCATATGTGATCCCATGTTTAGAATGTTAACTAAGAAGCTGGCTGGTGATAATAGTAGTAATGTCAGTCTGCAGAATCGACCGTCACCACTAAACTGTGTCCAAATCCATCTTTCTTTAAAGAACTCAGATAAATCCGCTGTATTATAAAAGTGTTAACGAATAAGCCCCCAATTCATTAACCCCATTATTCAAATCAACTGGACTCCACTGCAACCCACTATTACTAAATGAGTTCAATTACATGGCATTTAATGGATGGAGTTTCCCCTAAATCTGTCGTCTAAATCTTTAAAGTCTCAGAGTCTCAAAACTGAGTTGGTGGTGAAGCGGCAGCGAGTAAGAAAAGCCAATATCCCTCACGCTTCACTGCATTAAAAGACGCTTTCAGAGGCATCGGAGTGGGAGAGCAAATCATCGACATGCACGTGGCTGCGCATGTGTGCGAGTCTGAGAACTGGTTTCGTAGTCGTTGTGCTGCCCAGGACTTTGTTAATATCTGCCATGGGATCATGTTGTTGCTCCCCTCCCTGGTGCCTTTTTGTACAGTACAAAAACCCTCAGCGGAGCAGGTTTGGAGGGTCAACATTCCTACGATAAGAGGCTATTATTTCCTTTAGGCTTAACACGAGTTTCGCAGGGGCCGTTTCATAACAGGAAGTTAGGCAAGATCTCCACCGAGGCAGCTAATTCATTGAAACACTTCCACCTGCTAGTATTCAGACAGAGAAATAAATAAAATATTGCTTAGAACAGGAAGTTCAGTTTATATCATTACTGAAGGATACTTTCAAGTGTGTTTATGATACAAGCATCAGCATATTATTTCAAAATGTCAGACATTTCTTCAGTCCCAAGTAGCGTTTACTCACCAGTTGTTATTCATGCATTATGGATGCTTGGATCTACCTGTGTTAACCCCACACTTTAAATTATGTAGCCCGCCAGACATCCCGACAAACCAGGGCAAGCGTGCGTCATTTATGCATCAAAGCGCAATGTAACATTGGTTCACCTGAGGTACCTCGTCCCAGACACAGACGCTGAAGAACGGGACAGATGGGCCACATTCGGTACAAGCAGCGGCCCCCTGTGCCCGTTTGGTTAGCGTAGCATGCTAGCAGAGCATTAAAGAGGCCACAAACGGGACTGGACAGAGAAGCACTTTGACAAGGTAATGCAATCCCATTGATGTGATGGTTGCTATAGAAACGACTCACAGAGTCTAAAAGATGGCTGTCATACTAAAGTAGGCTAGCTTGCTAATGTGGCTAACGGCTTAGTTCCATTAAATTAATAGCACATTTCTGTTTGTTATGAAATACAAACTGGTGAAATCATTTGTTTATCAGCATTTTGTTTTGTTTTTATTCAGACTTTACTAAGAAAACTTATACCACTGTTGGTAACTGGTGGTATAAGCTTAGCATAAACTGTGGATCGTGCTAGCCACTCTGTCGAATGCTAAACAAAATTAAAATATTAAATCTTAATTATCTCACTTGTTTAATCCATATAAAGATTTCAAGGTATGATCCTTTAAGTTGCTTTAGCTGTGGTCTGTCAGTAGCAGTAATGAGCTGCATTACATTGTACAGGCTACTTTTATCATATCCGCCGTCTGCGTGAGAGAAAGCAACGATTTCCCAGCGCGAGTCCCGCCACCAGTTAAAAGACTGAAAGGGCAAACATGGCTCAGCCACCGAATAAACACAGAAGCCAGCGATAGGTGGCATTAAACAAAAGTTACCTTTTTCGTCTGTATCTGTGATAAGCTATACCGGCTATAAGCCTATGGAGAAAGAAACATAATAGTGGCTTATTACTATAAAACACATAGCAACCTGACTCTATATCGTATCTCGTATTGAATGTAAAGAAAAAGCACAGCATCGTCACAATCACAGGAACTACCAGTCGATTTCAAGAAGCAGGCTCATAATTTGTGTCTCATCTGCTGTGAGACAATGTGCAGCACCTGAAAGTAACAGTTAAGAGCCAATTATGAGGCTCATTTAGGTTCGGTATCAGCGATTCCAGCCTACACTCTCTTCCTACATACAGTACGACTCTGCTGGGAGATAACAGGTGGAGAGAAATCACTTCAAAGACATATAAATAAAGGCTTCAAATCAAAAAGCGGTTCAAACTGTGAAATTCTAACTCGACTGTCTGCGCCGTGACTTGCATTCAAATAAAGCGCTACACATGGAAAACCTTTTGATAAAGCAGCAGCCCTCGATGTAAGGTTCAAGTTTTTAAGATTAATTAATAAGCTTTAGCTCTGCGTTTGATCCCCTACACACGACCAATTAATTTGTTTCAGCCGTAAATGTTATCGCGGCTTCAGCTTCAGTTTGTGGTTGTGCGTGCGTGTGTGTGTGTGTGTAACACACACTTCTGGAGACAGACATGTGGCCTCTCGGTGAACCAAACCCAAGATCCACCCCCGCCTTATCACACTCATACCTCTGCTCACATAGTCCTCCATGCCTCGAATTGGGAAGAAGTCAGAGGAAGGTCAGCTTTGGGAGAAACGCTTTAGTCTGTCACTGTCACTTAATGCCTCTTTGCCATCCTTTCCCCCCGTCTGATCTCTCCTCCGCTCCCTCGCTTTGCCTCCGGGGCAAACATCACTGCATGCTATTGAAGCCTACTGACTCCATATGAATTAAACATGAATAAACATATTCTCCAACCAACAGACAGGCTGTTGTGTGGGGGTGGCCTCAAAGAGGGGTCGGGCGAATCCTCTGCATCATCCCAGCTGCTTATCACACGCGTTAGGCTGAGTTAAGAAGTTGAACAACAGCATCGTCAGAGGGTGTAAGTTCAAATATGACCGAACCGGGCTAATAGCGTCGCTCACGCGAACAAAGAGGGAGCGTGACAGCATTTGCGTGGACGCCTCACCTGTGAGAGGAGTTTATTGTTGTCGTCCTCCAGGATCCGCACTTTCGTCTCCAGCTGCCTGATGTAGTTGGAGGAGGAATCTGAGGGGACGGAGAAGAAAACATGGGAGGAGAAGCGATTAGCATTTCAAAAGCCACAAGTGGGAAACAGACAGGCAGGAGCGCTGGAGCAAAAGGACCACATACGGCTTGAAAGGGGTCCCAGGAACTCCTTGTGAAAGGGTGATTATCTGCGTAAGAGGTTCCAGATCCTGGTTTATGTCCCCACATGAAGTGTGTGTCATATTTTAGTCTCTTACAGAGCACAAACCTTTTAGTAGGTTTCCTTATCAACCACAATATATCACAATTAATAAATCATTTAATTTAATAAATACTAATACTTTGCAGCAACTACCACACATAGGTGCTAAAAGCTAACTTTGGCTAATATGGGGAAAATGACAATGCTAACATGCTAATGACTGACATGCATGATGCTTAATGTCTCAGATTAGCATATTACTAAATAGATGATTGACAGGCATGAAACTAGTCCTTTAGATATTTACTTTAGAAACAATTTTATGAATTTAATAGACTGGGAAAATACTATAATGATATAACATCAGCCTCTATAACACACGGAGTGTTCCCACCCAGATTAGCAGCGCTTGACCTAACGTTTGGCCTCAGACTTTACTGGGGTCATCTCCCAGTTTGTTCCACATTCTCCAGTACCTCTCGGCCACTTCGCAAGACACATTAGCGTCGTCTCAGAGATTAGTCACACAGCTGTCTCTCCATTTGACAACTGTGCTCCGCGGAGACCCGCGCAACGCTGCGCGCCGCTAAACAGCGCCGTGCGCTAACACGAGTCAGATTAGCGCAGTTCAAAGGAGGGACGGGGTGCGCGCGGGAGCGGAGGTGCCGTTCGACTCGGTAGGTGGCACGCAGCCTGTTATCTAACGAGGCATGTTTAATTTACAGCGAGATCAAAGCAGAGCTACGCACAAGAGCCGCGCTCCGGCAACTTAGTCAGAGGCGCAGCGCCGTGTGAGCGCTTTATCTTATTTTGTTTTCTAAGTGGATGTGCAGACAGACTGAAAATGGAAATATAACGAAGTCAGCGGGGGAGGATGCTGATGAAAACAGCTGGGTCAGTAACACACAGATGAACAAATACACATTAAATCACTTGTTGCATCAGGAACATGACATCGACTGTCTAATCTAAACAAATGTATTATTTATTCCTTATGTTTCACCACTGTGGGGCCAGGGGGCGCTGTTCTGCATAATCCACTAGCAAAACAAACACATGCACGACTTAATCATTATTCCGATATCTACATATTAACGGACCCAGACTCTCACTTAGAATGACGCTGAAATAAATCAGCGGCTCAACAGACGACTGCTAGTGAAATTTGGACACGTACAGCGAGTGCTTTCTCACCACCAAGCGCGTCCTGTCACCTGAGCACTTGGCCAAATGTTCCATATCACTAATACACTCGAAACGCAGCAGGTTCTTAATTATGAAGTAATGGGTACAGAAACTCAACGCAGAGTCCTCTTGTTACTTTGTGTGATTTAATTTCGTCTAGGCTAATTTCTCTCTTTTTACCAGTTCATGACCAACTACACAAACTGTACTCCACTGAGAAAGCTGATCCTACTCCCGTGCAGCCACTCCACTATGTAGGAGGCCTTGTGCAGACGGTGCCGCCAGTTGGCTGCTCTGCAACAAGAAGGGCTTCGGTGGCCAGAGCTGGTAATCCTCTCTTCCTGCCTTGTGACCTGCTAATCTGGATTCATCTGCTGGCCTGACCTGCAGCCAGATCTCAAGCCGATTAGCGTGAAGGTTCCTCAGCCTTCAGCCATCACCAGAACACTCGCACAGGAGGGAGAAGCCTCAGAAGGCGGAGGAGGACAGAAGGCGATGAACAGCGACGGCCTATTTGTCCTATGCACACACCATTCATGGTGTGTGCATCTGGATGACTGACAAAGATGGAGATCTGTCTATTTGTAATCCACTTACTCAACTCAACCAAGTCATCTCAGTCTGTCCAGTTTAGCGCTGATTATGTGAGAAGATCAATCAAACAGAAATATTGGTGTAGTACCCAGACATAGTCTTTTCCATTAAAGAGAGTCAGAACCGGCTGCGAGTGAGGACCCCTGCTGTGCGGCGCAGTCTTCACATACCACAGCAGCAGCTCTCCCTTCCACACCCCGTGTACGTGCTTTTGATGTGTTCTACGGGGGTTCCGTTAAGTCTCGACGCACGGAACTGCAGCATCACTCATGGCACGATTAAGTGGTCCTGCTTGAATATGTGCGTATCTGCCCACGGGAACACGCGACACGTACAAAGCGCCTCAACACCCGTGCACGCGGGCTACAGCCACAGGGATCTGCAGGGAGGATCCAATTGTGACCCCCCCCCCCCCCCCACACACACACACACACACACACACACACACACACACACACACACACACACACACACACACACACACACACACACACACACACACAAATCATACAGGGAGCTAAAGCAGAGTCAGAAATAATTAGCCTGCAAAACGAGCCCGGCATCCCAGCTTTATGTGCAACAAGCACCGAGGGAGAGGCAACTTTTATTTATTCATAACCTGAATGTGAGTCGATAAAGAGCGTACAAGTCGCTGAGAGGGAGCAGGGACGTAAAGAAGCAAAGCGTCCACCTCAGCAGTGAACAAGGGCAGACACCTGAGGCTGCAGAGAGAGGGAACCTCGCCTGTGTTTCCACCATGTCATTGGGGTGATGCATCTTTGCGTGGGAGCACGTGCGGACAAAATGGTTACGCAGACGCTGGCGCGAGTCTGTCCTCGTCTCTGGACGTCACTCCTCATCACGTCAGGGCCACTGTGACCCACTTCCAGCGGCCACTCCCTCCTTCCTTCTCCTGCTGTATTACTACATTCCTCACTTCAACTGGCCTCCTCACTCACTGCCTGTCTTTCCCTACGGTTTCTCTGGATACTGCTCCACTGGTCTTGGCTATGCTCATATTTGCTAAACAAGTTAAACCGAATAATTAAAAAAAACGCTCCCAAAAACTTGGAGTGATCGTCCGAACGGTCACGACCTTCTCCTCCTTTGTCTTCTTGGCTCCAAACACGCCCCTCACCCCCATCTGTCCATCACAGCTCTTGTTTACTCTGCACCTCGCCACTATTACTCCACACCAAGCAGTGTCCACAACCAGCCACAGAAAAATACCGCTGTTAAATGAATTCTACAGCACAGTGAAGTGAGCAGAAAATGTTCTGTCCAGTACGAAGCATTGGGTGGGTCCAGGTTTATTAGAGGTCATGGCAACCTCCATCTGAAGGAGCCTTCTGTCATTGGCTGCACTCAATTTAAATGCTCCTAGTCTTTGTGATTGTGCATTAATGGAGTATTTCATCTCTGAATTAAAAAAATCACAAATTCGTTTAACAGTTTATGACACTGAGGTTTTTGAGAGTTCTCTAAATAGGTCTGATTTTTCCAGGTCTGTTCCCATGACTGTTTGGAAGCCTGCCGTGCATTGAAATCACGTTGATTATTCCTGGCTCTGCTCTGGCTTTCATCTCCTATTCACAGCTGTATCGGCGTGTTTTAGCGCGGACATGGACCTCCTCTCAGCGATGTGTGCGTCTCGCTGTGTGGATTATGAACGAGTGCTCACGAGTAGCATTGTAGGACATGGAGTGCATGTGGGCTGCATAAGGGTCTAAGCTGACTGGGCGAGCGAGAGTGTTTGTGCGAGAGAGGGGATTTTTAAATCCATCTGTGATTACAGAGTGTGTGTGTGTGTGTGTGTGTGTGTGTGTGTGTGTGTGTGTGTGTGTGTGTGTGTGTGTGTGTGTGTGTGTGTGTGTGTGTGTGTGTGTTCAGGGCGGGAGACTGAGTCAATTACCTCAAGATGTTGCAGAAAGAAATAGTCTAAACAACGTTTCTTTCCTTTCTGTTCTTCAGCAAGTCAAAGTACAGAGAATTCCATGAAATCTGACCTTAGTAGCTACAGGAAGTTACATTTATTACGCTAAACATCTCCATTGACCACCAACTTACAACAGAATATACTGAACTTACACTGAAAAGAGTGGAAAAAAGAAAACAAAAAGGGGGGGGGGGGGGGACTAAGAATGAGACGTACTTTGGCCTTATTGAGAACTTTGAATGAGAAAAAGAAAGTAAAAGCAAATTTGACTTAATTATGTCCTGTGACAAATTAATTTGTTTAAACATTAACTATGTCAGAAAGAACCCATCACATGATTTCACACCCCAAAATGACATATCTAACAATCATAATTAAAATTGTTGCTTTACACACAACATCAGGTAAAAAAAAAACGAAAACGGGGCTAAAGCTCATGTGGCAAAAATCCTCACCCACTAAAACTGTATGTTAGAGGGAGCAGAAATACAAAAGGAAATAAGAGAGGAGCCTTGTTTACGTGGAACGATTAAACCCTGCTGGAATACCGAGAACAGAAAAACAAAGGCGCAGTAGTGGTTAGATTTACACTTTAAATTTGCTGTGTTCAAACAGCATTTTTCACTTCAACAAGAGCAAAGAAAGATGAATAAATATTATCTCAAGGCTGTTCACAGGGGAATATAAACTTCCACAGTCACAAAGAAAAGCAAAATAGAATTTCTATGTGACAAGAAGTAATATAGCAGCTTGGTTGAGCTCTCACACATGGTGGCCCTGAAGGGGGCTTTCTGGAGTCTGCCCCCTCCCAAAATAATATACTCAAATAATGACTAAACACATGCATATGCTTGGCAAATTTATTGTGCTTCCTTTGCTCGGTTGCCTAGAGCTCAGCAAAAGCCTGGCTGGACCAGACCAGAGGAACAAAGAGGCACAAGTGGGCGCCAAGGCTGCATTAATAGGGGCGATGGCAGAACCTGGCAACCTCGGCACGTAAACCATGAGCCCCTGGAAAGGCTTCAAAGGCTTAACTGGCTCATCAGCTGGCAGAAAGCTAACCCTATCTGACAGGACATGGCACCCGCTCTGTGTGTGTGGAAGCATGTGGGTGAATGTGTTCTGCAGAGAGGATGACATGTTTTTTCATGTGCATGCAAATGCGCATTTCTGGGAGTCTGATAGCGGCACCGCATTCGTTCATGCACATCTCAGGCAGAGTGGAGAGGGTAAAGTGCCACAAAGATGATTAAACATTGACAAGGTGAAGCCAGCGGTTTTAATCATTTGCCACTTGTCCAAGCAGGGTTTTACTAACCAGCAGGGACAGGCCTGTGTGCTTTAACCTGGCACAGAATGGATTGTCCCTTTACTGTAAAGAAATAATCAGTCAAATACAGAATTAGTTTTCCCGTGAGGAACTTTTGTTACATAGAGTCATTTTTAATACGCTATGGGGTATAATGGTATTTCAAGGCACTGAAAGTGTGAAGGTGTGTTGGACCAATGCGGATATTGTTAAACAGTAACATTCCCAACAAGGGCAATTACCCTTTATCACTTTGGTTAAAACATTGTCTCAACTATTTCTAAACCCACTTCCAACCTGGCAACCTGTAGAATACTTTGACCTTTGGTGTAATTTTTTATTATTCATATGACAAATAATTAACAATTATAAAGAGTAGATATAATTTTATATATATATATATATAATATCAGTTAATTGTTTTTGTTCAGTGTAAACAGTTCACAAAAAGCTGCAGCTTGTTTCATGTCTGTACAAACTGTACAAACGGCATCCAGGCTAAACCTCATTTCCTCCCATACTTCCCAACATCAATCCGACTCTGGGGAGAAACTGATCGGGAATCAGCATTGACTTAACCCAATTAACCCCAACAACCACTACATGTCTCTATGTAATCAAATCCACTGAGATCAGCTGTGTGTGTAGTGTAACGTCCTATGACCTGGTAGTTTGGGAATTAAAGGCCGGTGGAAACCTCTCATGTCTAGTTATTGAACAGCTGTATGTTCAGACGTGGTCTTGTTGCTATCGCACATCCTGTTGATCTCAGTGACGCCTTGGTCCTCCTCCACCGTCACCTTCCTCTGCCTGCAGCTGTGTGCGGCTGGCTGGAAATGCGTCTGCGTAAGTGTCATGTCCATGTGCGTAGTTGATTACGTGCATTATGAATGTGCTTATTTTCAGTTTATTTGTTCAAACCTGACTGGGGTTTCTTCTCGGTAATAAACGTAATCAAACAGCAGTGCGGCAGCTTATTCTGCCGGTGGATCACGCTAATTGCAGGGCTAGCGTGCCCCGTGCCCCTAATCTTTTGATTAGGTTAGAAGAATGGCAGCCCTTTGGGCTTAATCCTATGAAATCAAAGCTGTGAGCTTGGTCCACACCCTTAATCAGCCTCCATGTGTGCATATGTTGGCCTTTTAGCGTGAGACCAAAACAGAAGAAAATGAAGATGAACGGACCATCATTTGCCAGCGTCGTGTTGGACAATAACTCCTGAACCCACTCAAGCGTGTACATGTACTGTACCCCGCCTTATGTCTCCCATAACGGGGTCAACGCGTGAGCATTATCAGCTTGATGAGTATTATGTGAGTCAGAACTCCTGAACGCCTTATTGTTTGGCGTTTAACTATGTAGCTGGACAAATACTTGGCGGTGGAGGATTAGGTGCCCTTCTACAAACTGACATTAAAACATATTCACAAAACCGTTTCAAACATGTCAACAACAACGACAAAAAAAAAACTGCAGCGCAACTTAACCCAGATATCCTCGGATGCGGCTGCAGCCTCGTCTGCACGCCGTCCCCGTGACAACCTGCACATAGAGGCTTTGCAGAAGAGGCTTATGAGACGGTAGGCTTTACCTCACACAACCCACAACCCACTGCAGCGTGTAAACAAACACCAGAGGGCATTGTGGGTAGAGAGCGTCCTCCCGGAGCCGTGGCTCTCTTGAATTTCATTCCTCTCCCCGTTGCCACGGTTTCACCACCACAGACCCCATGGCAGCCCCCATTTGCATAAATCTGCATAGCTCCCCATTCCTTTAAGAGTCCGTCCGACTGACTGCTGAGCTGGCAAAGCTCGTGCTTATGTAAGCAGCGTCTAGCAGCCACAGCTAGCAGGCAGACGGTAAACACAGAGGACTTTTCCTTCAGCGAGTGCCATTCTCAAACCCCTTTATTATCGGACTCTGAAAATCCCATTTGCCACGTGGGCTCTGATGCAATCAGACCAGAGTTGCCTCAAATCCAGTGGAAATGTCCTTTTATTTCCAGTAAGATCATCAGTTCATACAAATGTAACCACTTCCACTTTCTTATTAATGAAAATCATTTCTGCACCGTTTTAATTGACTTGCTCTCCAAACAGAGAAAGAACAACACTAGTGAGAGGAGCCGTTGATTAACCAAGGCCCATGGAACTACTGGAGATGTTTCACACAGCTTGAAAACAAAGCCTCAAAACCAAATGACTCAGTTAAACAAGGAGCCTTTCACTAGTATCTTCTGGAGCTTTACCAACTATTAACCAAGCACTAATAGATAAAAGGGAACTCTGAAGGGCCATTAGCGCAGTAATTGTAAGCTTACGTAAGAACCATCCGGATCGACAATTATCTCATACCGGCCGTGACTAAAATTGGACTGATGCTGAACCGGAGCCTTTGAGTCGATGCGGCGATGGCGTTGCGAGACGTGAGAGGCTAAACGAGAGCGACGGCGCTTGTGCTCTGCAGGAACAAAAAAAAAAAAAAAAAAAAAAGAGGCCATTAGAAAGGAAACGGGAGAACGAGAGGGAGGCAAACACACGCAGAGGAGAGATCCAAGAGATGCTGCGCAGACACGACAGAATCGGGCATAATAAGCAAGGGAATTGCATTAGGTCCCATTATGAATGGTTAGCGCTGGCTCCATCAAGGTCTCCGCCACCGAGGAATAACAAGGCTGGTCAGGGCTCATCATCCACGTCACTCTGAATGTCTGTCTGAGGGATTCCGACCTAGTGGCGTGAAGCGACCAATGTGTCTGGCTTTGAGACGTCCTCATCCTCACAGGACGCTCGGAGACGAACCCAAGCACACACACACCAACACAAACAGGCTATTTTTAACCCAAGCGGCAGAAAAATAAGTGTCGGCGCGCGCACTCAGTAGCAGTCTGCCTGGCAGCTTTAGAGCACGTGCGCGGCCATGGCTGCACGAGCGTGAAAGATGGAGTCAAAGGTGCGAGGCGTCGCGGAGAGGAAGAGTCAAGTGAGCGTAAACGCCAGCGACGCCGGTCGGAGGGGAACTTTACGAGCCCTGACAGGCAAACATTAAGCCGCGCTCGTGTTTATTTCTGTCGCCAGGCCGCGAGACGGGGCCGCGAGGGGAAAATGTTTTCCCGGCGCATCTACAGTTTCACCGGAGCGAGCTGCCGCGCGTTCCCAAGGTGTCTGGACTTGTCTAATTGTTTTGGCTTCAAACTGACCCCGGCGGCCTCTTTGAGCCCGACCAACGTGAGGGCGAGAGCCGAGCGCCAGTCGAGCCCCGACTCCACGCTGCAGGCAGGTATACGGAAGGGTTTGATTGGACTCAAGGCCAGTCGCTTTACATTAGAACAGTCAAAAGCACTGAACCGGGAGCAGTTGAGCTGCTCAGCGGCACCGTGTTGTGACAAGAAGACTGAGGGCGTCATTCTGTTCCTTCATCACGCACCGGTTCCACCAGCCTCCACGTCTACAAATGAGGAACATCTCTTGGAGCTATTTTTCACAATTGTGCATTCCAGTGTCATTGGTTGAAGCCGTTCTGTCAAGGCTTGGAACACGACCCAACTTCAACTCAGAGCTGATCTTTGATCAGAGACAACAACAACCCAGAAACCAACTGGGTAAAATAGAGTGAGATGAGACGAAGATTTTGCTCATTTGCTAAATGTTTTATGAAAAGTTGCTCAAAGTACTTTGAAAAAACACAACATACATTTAAATACACAACTTAAAGTTCAATGTTACAACGAGTCCATGTGAACCTCCGTTCATAATAAAAACAAAAGCCTATCATTATATCATTGTGCAAGGTTTAAGTTTTACAGCTTTCCAACTGATTGTATGATGTAGTGCATTATGGCATCATATAGACTGGGCTCAGCGTACAGGGAGGCTCCTCTGCTCTACTACATCATATTTGCACCCAATCCCATCACTGCCATAGCAGCACAGATGCCCCCCCCATCAATTTAATAGGCCTAAACCCTGCCTCTAAATTTGTAGCCATTAGGCTTATTAGTGCAGAGTGTGAAGGGGGGCAAACACACACACACACACACACACACACACACACACACACACACACACACACACACACACACACACACACACACACACACACTGAGGGGAGAATCACAGCAACAAATTCCATTAGCGAGTGAGACTAGAGGTTTATAGCCAGATGGTTAACCTGCCCTGAATCATCTGATGACCACAGTACAGCAGGACTACATATTACACCCCTCCCCACACACACCTCATAAAGCCTAATGGACACTCATCAAGCGGTGATTTTATTAAAGACCTCCCTGACACCCCATCATCTGCTCGTCATGTCACGTTTCCTCGCTTAACAATGCGCAGCCATCATTTACACAGCGGGACGGTTACAGAGACCGTTAGAGACAACGCACCCTCCGATGGCGCAGGATTCATATGGCGCCCTCATCAATCTCACCCATGTGGTTCCCGGGAATGTGTGGGTGCCATAAATTAAATGCAAAACACCAAAATGTGTTCCCGAACCATAAAACAAAACTGTTTTGGACTGGAAAATTGTGGCTGTGTCTGAGGCTGATGTACTGGACCCCAAAAGCACAAAACTGCACCAGTCAGCAGAATAAAACAGCCAGGATAATGAGTAATTAGGTTAAAAGACAGGCAAAGGAAATTTGACAAATCCTTCTAAATTGGCCAGACAATCCAAAGTAAATGGATAACAGGTTTGTTTACCTGTTTACTTGAGTATTTAATCCATCTACAACCAAACGGTTGCAACTAGACAGAGGTCAAATAGTTTGGCTCTTAAAGAATGAGTGAGTGATGAGTGACCACCATCACCTCAGGCTTCATTGTAACCACAGGAATCTAACAAAGCGGCACCAGGGATGAGTCAACACAAAAAGCAGGGCTGACTCCGTCTTGGACTGTCGGGTCAGACAGTCTTATCCTTTACTGTCTGCGCCGGCCCAGCTGTCTCTGGGAGCCGCTGCGTCAGCTCAAATTAGCAGCGATCACCGACCGGGACCAGTCCGGACCAGGTGGTCTCCAACAAGACCACCGACAGGAGCGGTGCTCGTAATCCTAACCGATCGCTGCGGATGAAACCAAACGAGTATCTCTAGCTTGATAAAAGTGATTTTGAAAAAAGAAGGGCAACTGTAGGGGTTTGGGCGAAAACTAAATCAGCGCTAACAAGCCTTTAGCCTTTTTTTAATGGAGGGTTATCAAACCTCTAATCATCTTACTGTAAAAGCTGCAGATTAGCAAACAGGAACATATGCCGGGTCTTTGTGCTCGACATCGTCCTCTTGCTTCCCGTCTGTGTGATGGACTGGCGTCCCGTCCAGGGTGGACAGCTTTTCACCCAATAAGCACTGGGACTCATTCCAGTTCCCCCCCAGCAAGCATCGGATGAAAGCCGACACAGAAACACTGGGTGTTTTATTGATTTTCTGAGTGGTGTCTGCGGAAAAAGGCAACTCGGGCTCTTTACATTAAAGACGGCAGCAAGTCAGTATGTTTATCTGAATCAGTCCTATTTTATTATATGTCTGCTCTTCAGCTCTGGAAATGAAGCCGATACTTCACTTGCATTGTCTGTCTCTATGTGTGATCCTGACAATAAGTCACGGTTACAGATGCGGACGCCTCCTTTACATAAGAAGCCCCTTGTTTTTACTGTGACGTAATGATAATAGGCTCGTTTCGCCTCGCCATGCGTCCAAGTTCCTGTCAGCGCAGCCGTCGTGTTGACGCTTCCCAGAAATGTAAAGAGCGAGTCGAGGTCCCACCCGATAGCTATTAACATCTGCAGCCTCGCAGTAAACAGTCGCGTTCAATATATCAGATTGAAAGACGTGGCTGTGCATAATTCAGCTGCAGACCACCGCTGAGATGCTGGATGATAGCAGAGCACTTAAGCACCTGGAAAATCTCCAAACGTAGGATCAGTTATGAAATACAGCGACGGTAATGTGTAAGTCAATAAAAGCATGGGCACAACAATGATTTACACAGAGTTGGGTTTGGTGGATTAAGCTTCTTACTGGAATGGGAAGAGGGGAGTGTGGGGCGTACAGCATGTGCCTATGTACGTGCACACTCACCGGAGTCGCTCCCCCCCCACACACACACACACACAGCATCCACTCCTTAAATTCCTTGAATAGTCCGAGCTCCCTCGGTTTAACTGTTTGACTTTGGGAATTTAAAAACATCCGTGTTTCATTAGAGCAGCCAAAAGGTTTGAAAGTAAAAAAAAAAAAAAAAGAATGTGAAGCAAAGTGACAGCAGCTGTGTGAGTGGATTTCTCCGTTATGAAATTATCCTTAATAACCCTATGAGAAGTCTTTTCAGGGCTCGGTGCAGGTGCCGTTCCATTCCTCCATCTTTATGTCCGCGTCTTAACGTTTGGTATCAGCTGCTGGGCTTTTTATTTTTACCAGCTACAACATCATCTCTTTACATTTTCATGTTTTTCTTTAACACAAAGTTTTCTCTCTTCTGGCCTCATCTCTGCTTGCTTCACCTTTCTTTCCTCCTTTGATGTCGTTCTCCTCCCCTCTCCTCCTCCAACCCCTCCGTAACCCCTGGTCATCATCTTCTTCTTCATCTTTATTTTTTTTATACCCCACCTCTCATTCCTTGCGCATTTTTCCAAACTCTCCTCATTTCCCCTTTCTCCTCAGCTTTCATCAGCCACTGATGTGGGCTCCCCTTAAAAAGCGCCCGTCAGCGTTTCCACCCGTTTCGTAACCGGGTCGCCGCCAATGTGGTAAACACAGCATTGACACTAGGGGAGGGGATTGAATATCTGCTTTCATTTCACTTGGCAGCCTTTTATGATATTATTATCTCAGCCAGCATTTTTCAAATGATCAATTATTAACTTTGTGTTAACTTTCATCTTGTTCCATGCTGTATAAACACTGCACCATGTGTAGCCTGGGTCTGGAGGTATCACATGACACACCACTACTCTTCATCTTTCTTTAATGCCCGGTCCCTACTGTTCGAAACAGTTGGAGTCTGTTAAAAAGTAGTTGGAGAGATGTACAGACACAGAGAAGGGGAGAAATCTGCAGTAAAGCATACCCCATAATACTGGGGGTATGGTATCCTAGCAACAAGAAAAAAGGGAGATGCTGCAGTGTCCTCTTTTGCTCCTAGATCTTCAACCTTGCATCTTCCTTTCAGCCCTCTAGGAGTCACTTTCATCCCTCACCTCATCCGTTATCCTTCCGCTCCCCGCCAGTGAACCCAGCTGCTCCCTAATAAAAGGCACAGTCATCAAGTTCAGATACTTTTTCACACTTGTCATCTAAAAAAGGTCCAAGAGAGCATCTCAACTTCACACAATGCATATCACACACAGGGCCAAGAGCGGTGACTATAAAACACAGGTTCTCTCGCCCTTAAAACCCTCCAACCTTCATTACAGGGAGTCGTGGCTGAGCTTTAACTTTAACGGTTTAATCCCGTTGCATCTTTTGCCGACTGAGGGAAGAGCAAGCAAAACAGACATAAGACGCATTGAAAGGTCCAGATGAAGTCCCCTGTGGCCGGTTAACGTGGAATCACAGGAATGGCTTCTGATGCAGCGTGTGCGTATGAGGAAGCAGATGTGCACACACATGAAATCTGACCATATAACATCATATGTCAGCCATAATATAGTCGACGAAGGATAGGGACCATAGATCATGACATCGAGTGTTGTGGGAGAAGCAAAGTCTTGTTAACAAACCGTCGGCGTCTGGCTTGAAATGTGCTGAGGCTGAACTAAGGAGGCCACAGCGCTGGAGAGGAGAAACGGGTCAGCTATAATTGGCTGTCAGGAGCGTCCCTTCCCATGACGACCGTCTGACAATGAGCAACTGGCTCGGTCCGCCTCATCCGACACCTGAACTGCTCTAAATGATGACAGCGCTCGTCGTGACCCAAAGCGAGGGCCCCGTCTCATCCCTGGGGGATCCGAGGGCATCGCTCTTCTCATGGCAGCAAGAAGAAGAAGCAGGACGATCCCGGGAGTTTTAGATAAATACTCGCATACGCCCACACGTCACATCACATGCACGTTCTTCCACCTATTGATTCAGTTGGACACTCTCATTTCAGTGATGTGAGGCGTTTTCACATGATTATCAGCTTCCACCTAAGCGTCTTACGGCCGTCGCGGTGGGATCGAACCCTCCACACTTGGACGGGTTCAAATATGATCAGCTTTTATAATCCGAGGCCAAGCCCAGTTAAGTAGGTGGGATCCTAATACGGTTTTGATTTCATTTCAACAACTGGAATATTGTCAGATAAACAGCAAACTGGGACATAAATTAAATATTTAATGTGTGGGGAATATTAATAATTAATTAATAATAGCAGGGGCACTCCTAAATTGACCTCTCACCTCAGAGACAGAGAGGACAGCTTTTCCCATCTGTTTAGCACCATTGGCATGACAATATTCCACAGCGATTAATGGAAACCGGGGTGCTAATGTGGGACATTTACTGGAAAAGGAAAAAGGAAAAATACTCAATTCTTTACAGGTTTAGCAAAAAAAAACAAACCAACCAGTTCTTCTCTTTCAGGGATCCAAGTCACTGGATGGAGTTCTATCTCAAGGCCCCATCGGAACCAGAACAGAGACATGTTTACCCAAGTTGGACGGTCCAGTCTTAGCGCTTAGAACAGGCCTGCGAGAGGAAATTGGCCTCTAGAACAGCAAGCAGTGTTACCTGAAACCATTCCAAAAAAAACTTCCAGAGCATGAAGCAATAGTGGTGAGACTGTAAAATTCATTCCAGATGCTTTAGCCGACCGTCAAAACTAAGCATTATCTCATCCATCACAATGGCCGGACGCCAGGTTCGTGGTTTTTTTTTTTTGCAGGTGCTTCTATTACATGGGACCGACCCAAAGCCCGTCCACGCCCACAGCTGGAGCAACTCAGAGAAAGCAATTTGTAACTGTTAAAGTACAGGTTGCAGCAAGGTGACAGCGCCGCGTGAACGCGAGGGAGGTGAAGACATCTGCTGACTCCAGGCTCTGGTGTCACGGCAACCGAAGGCAAAGAGCTGACAGGCAGAAAACCCAGACCAACGCCTGCTTCGTCCCGGCCCCCGAGAGGAGCCGATGAAGAGGCGCTCCGTCGAGGAGCTGCTGACTTCTGGCAGCGCTGGGACTCTCCAAGGTCACAGGGTGCAGACACACCGAATTAAACTGCTGATTGTGAGTTTACGGGGCCACCTGCATCCAGCTCCTCCCTCGTCTCTTGTTTGCATCTTAATCGGTTGTCTGGGAGTTGATAGAGGACATTTGATATGGATCAATATCGGTGGATCGATGACAATCAACCTCAGCCGGTTAAGGTCAGAGCACAAGCAAAGAACAACAACTATCTATTAATTCTAGTGCTAATTAATTTATATAATCAATATTTTTATATTACTTCATTAGATGCCGATGCTTCATGGGAAAATGTGGAGCTACATCACTCAACTCTGCTGCTCTGTGCGCGTTTTGGTGTCTTTAATGTCATTGTTTGAGTCCAATGGCCTGAAACTTGCCTCACCCTCGCGCCTCTCATTAGCATTTTTCATTCAGTCACAGCAAGCAACTGATTGGTGCACATGCCATTTGATGATCAGCTGACTGCCATCATCCGAAAACCAAAACCTGCGTGCTCCCGTTTTCTCCTGATCCATATAGCGCCATGCAGCGCCAACCGCACCCGGTTTGTCATTTAGGTGCACACACACACACACAGATGACCTCACTCTGACTAGCATCATTCTGCACGGGTCACCCAGCACGGAGGTCGACAATGCCCAGAACTCTCCCCACCCCCACCCCCCTCCCCATCCTTTGCTTCCCTCCGCTCCAGTGACTGCGAGACTAAGCGTGGGTGCCGTCCACTCGCGCCACTGATCATTGGCGTTGCCTAGGCGACTGAGCAACCCAGCCCCTCCAGCGGGCCACTACCCAAAAAGGACAATCCTTCGGTGCGGACGGAGGCAGTGTAAGTGGGGTGAGAGACGGGAGATAGAATCGCTGAAATACATTGAAAAGTTGTACGTTCGCTACTTAGATGAGCATATTTTGGTGAGTTCGGTGTAGATGAGAGAAGAGAGGTCAAAGTTCAAAAGGAGACCTTGAGATACAGCTTTTAATCATCCATTCCCACTCCTAGTTCCTTTCGAGCTATCCAGGAATGTGGGACGTCCTGATGCCTGGCTGACCCCCTCCCCTCACCACCCCACCCCCATGCCCCTCTCTCTTTCGCCGTCCTGGTAGTACTGTATCTATCTACCCAGGTTTGTTCCCTTATCTGTGCTATCAACTGACCAGACTTCACAAGCCAGTGGTTCCTGCCCAGCTGCAAGGAAACTCCACACAATACCTTGTGTAACCTGGGCGGATGGCCACAACACAGGAAGGTTTTCACGTCTGATCTGATGTTACATGAGACTTGGATGCAAACAATGAAGCAAATTACATGTCAGCATTTCCTCTGAAGGGCTACAATTTCCACTACACGTTTTAACATGACCGAATGCGAGCCTTTCCACCATCATAAAAATCCTGAGAGTGTAAATGACGTGCTGCCCGAAAGCACAAACATGACCAGCGGTGAGTTCATAAGAAGTCAAGACAGCATGTCGGGAACACAGACACAAGAACTGGAGAGTGGACAAACAGGACGTGACACAGAAACATCCTATTCCTGCTCGGGCTACTTTTTTTTAGCTCCGCACGCATTCCACACCATGACCTGAAATCACAGCAGAGGGGAAAACACCATTGTGTCATGGGTCCTCCGGTTTCCTTTGAAACTAGAAAGACACAGAAACACCGAGGGTGACTCTGCTACACAAAAGGCAGTGAAACCCTGACTTGTCCTTTGAAGACAAAGTAGTTATGAAGTGTAACAAGTCTGTTAATTCAAGACGGCATGCACTGGGAGACGACTGGGGGACGACTGGGAGGGCTGGTTCTACCGTTTCATTGTATGCTTTTAGGTCATGTCACTCCCCAAGGGTAGATGAAAATGGAAACTGGAGAGAGCGAGAGAGACTCTGAAAGCTACTACATCATTAAAAAGGAACTGTTCACACCCACTGTGGCATCCTGTACTTTAAAACACTCATCCAAAGTTTTGTTTCTCCAAGAGAACAAACGTAGGAGGCTGCAGGACACGTTCCTTCTTCCACGTGTAACAACACATAAATCAAACACCCATCCGAGCACCGGGTTGAAGCTCCTGCACGGTCTAATCTCTGGTGACTCACTAACCTATCGGACTGGTTTCTGCGAGCCACAGGCAGCCGACTGGGCTGAACGACGCCGAAGCCACCAGATCTGGAAGGTATTAAGACCTGGTCGAACCAGAAACGGGGACAGAGAAACGCATGAATGTCTGGGCTAAATATTTGACTGTGGATGCGTCGTGGGGAGTTTTAGCTGAAGCTGGTGAACAAACAGATGAGCCAGTTGGGACATGCTGCCGCTAGACAGTCACAAAAGCTCCGTGGGCTGAGCTGATACTTTATAAAAATGACTCGCTGCAGAGGGAAGAGGCTGCGGAGTTTAGGTATGAACCATTAACTCGCCTCTGGGTCCCTGTTGCTTCAAAAGGTCAGCGCTATTCAAGACAGCTCGCCGCTGGTCAGAAGCACTCATTTGCAAGTTAAAGCTCACCAAAGTTCAACGAACACACAGTTTAAATGTTGGCGTGGGCGTCATTTTATAGCGGGAGGGAACGGCCACTGTAAACATTACAGCGACGGCGGTCCAGGCCTCATGGACGGACATAGAAAAGCAAACACCGGCACACGGATTAGGTCACCGTTGCTCCATAAATGTATGTGTAGAGGCCCAGTTGGGGGCTTGCCTCAGTGAACATGTGTTAGACCATGTGCAAGTCATAAAAAGTAATTCCTTACACTGGTGATATCGACTTTCCACGATACCTAAAGATCTGTAATATGGTGATTTTACCCAATGACGTTCGGGCCGGGGTTCTCGTTCCACACCAGAGTCACCAGAGAAGCCTTGGCCTCCGGTTTATTTAGAAGCATTTTTAGTGGCTATATTGCAGCCACTGCTCCTTCAAAGCCATGTGGCAGATAAAAAACAGGGGAATGTGTGAGGGACTGTTAAAGGTCAACAAGCGTTAGTGCAGAGAGGCTTCTATATCGGCCCATCTGGACAATGTCAGGGCACCATCAACTCTGTCTTGATCTCATGAGGCTCTATGGGTTCTGTGACGGCATCGTATTTCACTTGGGTTCCACGCAGATGTTGAGAAGTTTAAACAGTAAGGCTCTGCCTCTTTATTTCTTCTTTGTTGTCTCGGGCATTACAGCCCACAAGCAAGCATCCATGCACACAAAGCCTGGACCCACAGAAGAAGCAGAGGTTTGGGGGGTGGGGGGGTCTGTAAGCCTTGTCAACGACACAAGAAATTCAATTAAGCGGACAGCAGGATGCCTCCAAACCCAACCTCTCCTTTCAGCTCAGTCCTCCCTCCAAGAGTCCCCCACTCCCCCCCCAAAGCTTCCCAGCCAACCCTTCACCACCATCCAGCCACTCCCCCAGCACCACCGAGGGCCCTTTGCTGGGATCCCTTTCACAGGCTTCTCTCACGGTGCCTCTAAGTCCAACGACTTCAACGTAAAAGATGAAACATTGCTAAACGCCGCTAATAAAGTATGAAGGACGCGGAACGCGCCCAAGCAACTGGTGGGTTTCACCCCCGTGACCTCGGACCCGTCTCCGTCCCGTCTGTTTGCGTCTGGCCCGCCGACAGATGCTGCTCATTTAGCGTCGCCGTGGCGATCCTCGAGCCGGTCTCCTAAATGCCCCGGGGAGGCCGTGGCATTCGGACAGCGCTAAATGAAGCCCCCCTGTGCAGAACTCACGCCGCGGCCACGTCTGACCTCGCCGCTCGGGTTTCGAGCAGCCAGTCCAGTAAATCCGGGCTGGAGAGGAAAACCACTTACTTGAGGAGTGTTTATAGTAGTTATTAAACACTAAAACGGGGTAATTTAATGATTGACATCTGCGTTAACACCAGTAGCAGACGAGCTCCCCATCCCTACAGAAATATTTGTGGCGCTCAGCTTTGTTTAGCACAAGATAGCATCAACCTCATTACCGATGCGCTGGTTTAACAATGAAATAATAATCGTGCTCTGGAGCGCGGCGCGCCGTTCCCACGCCGGCGTGTCATTGTGTGTGTGTGTGTGTACATCATTGTCAGGGATGAACACACCGAGCCAGAGCCTGAGGGGCACGCAATGTCGCACACATCCAACAAAGCAGCGGGTTACGGAGGTGCAGGCCACAGTGGACACAATATTGATGTTATGTAATGACAGATAAGTGTGTTTAAGTTTACGCCACTCATCCTTTCGCATCTCCTGCATTTCTAAAATTCCAATGTGGCCTATCTGATCTGATTTGGATCTGTTCATTCTAGCTCCTGCACGCCACTTCTGACCTAAAGCAATAATAATACCTCCTTTAGCGAAATGGGGCATTTCTGCGCCTTCTCCTCCCATGAAGCAGCATTTATTTCCCTCGCCAAACAGATCACGGCGCCTCATCAACCCATGCGCTGGCTAAGCGAGGCTTAGTGTCCCACTGTTCCATCACGGCATGTTTCATCCCAGCTCGGAGCTTTCAGCCGAGTATTTAGGTCTTAAAACAGGGACACCGATTCCTGGTGTCTCAAACACACTGGAGTAAAAGCAAAACACCAGCATCAACTGGAATAAGCACATTCATCAGTGAGGCAGATACAAAGGTTGTGACTGTTTCATCTGTGATTTTACCCACTAGACTGACTTCTGACCTGATTCTGGTGCTCTGCATGCTGCCTCCAGCTGTGTGTCCACACGTGGAGGCCGAGCTGGGGACTCACCGTTCAGGCCGTTGGGGATGCTCCTGTGGTGGTGCGGTGCCGACAGGTCGTCCATGGACCTCCTCATAGTGGGAACCGTCTTGCTGCTCTCCGTCGCGGGCTTGTGTATGTGGTTGTGGTGGTCGGGGCTGCCGGCGCTGCCGGTGCTGGACGTGCTGCTGCCGTCCCCGACATCCCGCACGGTGCCCGTGCTCCCGTTCAGGTTGCTCAAACTGGACTGACTGTCTATGGAGCTCCGGGACCCGGCTCCGTTCCGGTCCTCGTCCAGCATGAGGATGATCTCCTTCAGCTCGGTGTTCTCCCTCAACACGGCCTCCTGGTTGGCCTCCAGCTCCTTGAGCTTCATCATGTAGGCGCCCACCTCCTTCCACATGGCGCTGGCCGTGTAGCGGCCGAAGCGCTGCCACTCCCGGGACAGCTTCTTGCCCTTCTGCCGGTCGTCGTCCAGGAAGCAGCACAGCTCCCGGAGCTCGTGGTTGTCGTCCTGCAGCTTCTGGTTGATCTCCTTCAGGTTGCGGATCTCGTGCAGGTGCACCTGCAGCCGCCGGTTGATGTCCTTCATCATGTTGCCGTGGTCGATCATCAGGCTCATCTTCTCGCCGTCCACCCTCCGCAGCCTGCGGACCAGCTCCTCTTTGCCGCAGCGCAGCAGCTCGTCGTCCGTCAGCTGGCTCAGGTCGTCCTTCGGCGCCTCGGACGGGTTTTTGGCCATGGCTGCCCGGGCTCCGAGTTGCGGTTCGTTCTGGACGTCGGCGTGAAACTAGCGGTCAGAGCTCATTCAGCCAAGCCTCAACTGGGGAATGGTGTTAAAAAACGAATGCATCGTCCGGTACGTCCGAGTGTCGGTGCGTCCTCTTCAACAGGCCCGCGGTGGAGATGAAAATACGGCCGCGGTGCTATGGCAACCCCGGTGTGAACCGAACGCCCTCGCGAATGTTTAATGAGAAAATCCAGCGGAAACTGCTACTAACGTACCGTCACCAACAGAACGCACCATTCGTATTTAGCAGTGATTTTCAAGCACGTCCCGCTCCCAGGAGCGTACGTCAGCGCCGCACCGCGTAGCATCGCAATGTGCGTCCCCCCATTCAAAAGGTGGGAACCGTCAAAAGCCCGAGAGTAGGATCAAATAAACAAACGCTAATTCAGTCCCAGTTCGAAGGTTCCGACTAAACGTGAGACGGTCCAAGTGAACTTCTTTTTAACGGCGGTGCTGGACGCGTTTCGCCGTCAACGGCGCTGAGATAAGCCTCTTTAGCGAGGTGCCGCGTTAGTGGACGGACCTCGGCCCTGCTCGGAATTAGCACGAGCTCCCCCTCCTCTTCCTCCGAACACTCGGGTTTGAAATCATTCAGGGGGATTTCTGCCACGGCGACCAATCAAGGCGACGCGGAGGGGTGTGCGGCAGGTAGACGAGCAGCACGGCGAAGGCTCGCGCGGCACAGGCTCGGCCCCCTTAAAGGAGCAGGGAGACGCGTTCAGGGCGCGCAAAAAGCGGTCGTTCAAACGGGTTTCCAACCCAGGTCGCGAACGTTTTATCCTATTATTAACAGTAAAATTTGAAAGGTTCATTAAGCGGACTGTGGGATGTTAAACAAGCAGATGAATGCTGGAGTTCAAACGTAAATTAACCTTAAAACCCACCACACAATGTAAACATTCAGCACAGAAACAGGACGATAAATCAAAGTACTTGGTGCACACTGCGCATAATTATGTTCATATTTGCAAATGTAAAATTGTATTTGACTTACTATATCAAATTACCAGTGTAGAGACAGTGTCTATTTAAATGCCATAATATAATGAACATTATTAAAAAGTATAAGATGTTTCTGAAATCAGGCATAATGGGTGATAAAGCTCCATTGAAGGGACACAGCGCCCTCTTGCGTGCACAATGTTAATTGTTTTTACATGCGAAAATTGTTTTTATTGTTAATTTGTGGAATAATGGTTCATCTGATATCATTTTCTTTATAATGGTTCAAAACAAGGTATCACAGGCTATATGCTCTGACTAACCCAGTCACCCAAGCCCACCACATGGACTTTTATGGATTGTGATTGTGATGTAGTACTGTATTAGAATCTATTTCTTATCATCCCTGTGTCTGACAGTGCACACTACTCCACTCTTGGGCTTGAGTGTGCCTGTGTCGACTATGTCATAGGTCTGTCCTGGGACAAGGGTGAAGTCGAACCTCTGGAGCAACTTGGCCATCACCACTTTGGCTTCCATCTGAAAACACCACACCAGACACTGGTTTTACTCATGTGGCCTCATGTGTAAGTAAATTATGTGAGGGTTTTGACGCACCTGAGCAAAAGTCTGTCCCAGACATGCGCGTGGGCCAAGGGCAAAAGGGTAATAACAGTAGTAAGGCCTTAAAAAAAGATAAGACACAGATTAGATGCATGAGACTTTCTGAAGAACATGGCGGCACTGAAACTTTGTACTCTTACTTGGGAGCATCTGGATGAAATCTGTCTGGATCAAATGTCAGCGGGTCCTTGAAGAATTTCTCCATTCGTCCAGTTGCATAGGAGCTGAACTGAGTAAATAACAAAACAATTTAAATTTAACACAGAGTTATTTATAAAGTTATTTATTAACCCTTGACATCCCAAGCCTATTTCTGAAACATGGCATAGCTACATTCAAATGAATTTATCTCTACAAGCACAAAGTCTTTTTGACTGCAAAAATTGTCATAATAAATGGGACACTTATGTGCTGTGATGTGAGGTTTAAAAGTTTGTGTAAGTGTTACTGACGCAATGTTTATGAATAATAAAAAGTAAAAATTTTCACTATTATAACTATTTTAATGTAAACAGTCAGATGAGGTTATAAATTCCTAGAGTGAATGTCTGATGTTTTCTACTACTATAGCACATAAAATAGCAATAAAGTCAATGAGGTGTCACTTTACCCATTAGAAGCTATGCAATTTGCCTAAAAACACCAACACGTGATTGACAGGACTCACAGCCACTAAAAATGGTCGATCGCATTTTATGGCCTGATTGTAAATTAAATGCAATGAACAACGAGACCAAATGGCAGGCCAATAATTCACTTCCCAGAATATTGGAATAACAGAGAATGGGCTTGGGTCACTACTAATATGAACCGAATGTGACGATATTTAAATGTTTACAGCGTTTATTTGGCCAACATCTAGCTTAGCGTTTACCGTTCTTTGACTCATAACACATGATAGCTAGCATGCTTTGGTCATATCCTTATATTCCTTAGGATCTTAGGTTTCATTTGAGCCATTGTTTATGTGTTGCATAGAATATTGCAGCGGTAGAGCTATAAATACTAGCGTAGGTGGTGCTATAATCCTAAATACATGCTAACGGTTTATTATATCATATTTTTGTCTGTGCATAAGTCTTGATGCAAATGAATTTATATTATTATTATTATTATTATGCAATTATATAGCATTTAGCCCTGACTCTGCTGTTTAATTTAATGTAAGACATGTTTATATTCCAACATGTTAGGTGCATTTGTTAATGATGTAGCCTGGACCACAACCCAAGGTCTCCAAATTTGGTGTACATGGGGTCTACGATGTTGTCTTGTCATGCATTTTTATATTGAACATATGACTAAAACCAATCAAGAATGACTCACAAAACCTGTGACTCCTCCAGGGATGTGGATACCGTCAATGACCATGTCTTTAGCCATCTCACGTGACGTACCTGGAGCTGTCGGGTAGAGCCTCAGTGTCTCCTTTAGCACCTGGAGGCCAAATACAGTTCAACATGATACATGTGTAGATGATGTCGTTCCTCAGAAAAACTATAAAGTTGTCAGATTGGCACAACTCCCCCATTTTCATGCATGTACCTGTGAGAGATACACGAGCTGCCCCAGGTCGTCATAGCTGATTTCCTGTTTCGTTCCAATGACGTCATCCACCTCTTTCCTCAATCTGAGGCAAAAATCACACAAAGAAACCGCCATTGAGCAGCTGCTGTTCACCATGTAGCTGTATTATGAACTGTATTATTCCCTACTTCTCCAGAATGTCAGGCTGTCTGGTAAGTTCCATGATGCAAAAGGCCAGTTGATTAGCTGTCGTTTCTTGCCCTTAATGGTTATAAGTGACGCAAATGAGCAAATACAGAATACAACAAACAAATACATTCAGTTTATGGTGAATAGCAAATTATGTGCTATTATTATTATTATTTAGGCACCTAATTTGTACCACAGAGGACACACCGTAGGAAACAGGCTCACCAGCAATGAAAAATGTCACAAAGTTGTCCAACATACACTCTTCATCTTCCTGAGTCATGCTTTCTTCTGCAATGAAAATTAAGCCCAAAAAGAAACATTTACACTCACTCTGTAATCTAAGTTGCTGATAATGTCTATGTTACTCTCTGTCAGGTTCTATTCAACATTGTACTTATGACTGCCATGACTGCAAATTAATTGCAACACGAAAAATATTTAAACAGTCATTCCTCTGATCTGAGCTATTAGAACCTGAACTTAAGGGACCAGGACCTTTGCCGGCAGATTTGATGATCTGTGTGAGGATGTCTTTGGGGACGTCTTCACCGTTCTCCATTGCCGTCTTTCTTTCCTGGATCCACTTGGCTCCAGTTGTTCGCAGCAGGTTGCACGCTTCCTTTACTTCCTTGATAAACGGTTTGTTCCTTGGGTTGTACTCGAAGAAGGTGTCTCTTGCATAGTGTACCATCCCTTTTAGAGATGTCTCGATGGCTTTGGGGAAAGGTGAAGTGTTGTTGAGCAGATCTAATTCCACACCAAAAGCAACCTGAGAATTAGCAAGGACACGAACACAGGTTCAGAATCCTGGTTCTGTGCGACACCTGAAGAAGCTCGCGAGACACACTTGAAACAGTACCTTGGCAATCACATCAAGAGTAACACAGTTGACTAGGTTGAGCATGTGGACTTCTTTTTTGTTATCTGCAGCATCGGAAAGTGTACTCATCAGTTTCTCTGCCCTCTCGTTGAAGGTGCCTGTTAAACCTCGTAGATACCTGGGACATGATATAGGTATATTGTTATATAGAGCATAGTCACAGCATTGTACAAAGAACTGATAAAGGGGCGAAAAACTGGATTGAAAGAACTCACAAGCTGCTGAATGAAGGGTCCATAATCCGACGCTGTTTATACCACATGTCATGATCATATGCTGTTATCAGGCCATTACCTAGAAACCTATCAGGGTGGAATGAAGTACATTATTCACATTCCAGCAAAACAAGCTTGAACATTGTTTGTCACGACAAAAACACCTGTAAACTTGCAATATTTTTACCGTTGACCGAACAGGTTGTAAAGTCTCTTGTAGGTGAATTTATCTTTGGGGTACTTGGAGGACATCATGATCTCCTGATGGGTACAAGAGGAAAGTTCAGGTCAACGATCAGCCTAACCTTGTGCTGCCTTCAGGGCTGTGCTGCCATTTTTAAGGGCAGTGGGCCAAAACAAAAAGGACACTTACAAAATATCCAAATAACAGTCATAATTAT
Source organism: Betta splendens (assembly GCF_900634795.4). Classification (NCBI taxonomy): domain Eukaryota; kingdom Metazoa; phylum Chordata; class Actinopteri; order Anabantiformes; family Osphronemidae; genus Betta; species Betta splendens. The sequence goes on along the minus strand of NC_040901.2, from coordinate 5,182,688 downwards.
ACACAACTCGTACAGTGAGGGCAAATGGGCAGCGGTTCAAGACACGCCCCCCCCCCGTGCACGTCCCTGGCTGCCTTTTGTGTTGACGATACAATCGATGCACTTTTGCACATTTGATTGTGCGATACATTTCAGGTTATAGTTACAGAAGCGAGGGGGGGGGGGTCTTTACCTTGGTCGCTTCTGGACAGGTCACATAAAGCACGATGTAATGCAGAATATTGGTCCTACAGACGGGCCCATATTTCTCTGTCCTGCAAAGACGGACGTTTTATTTACAGTGGAGAATGAAGAAGAATCGTTCGCCTTGGAAATGATGAACACGTGCAATAAACGCGCAGATGTTGGCTTAATACAAAAACACAAACTGCACCGCGTGTCTGTGACACAATCGCTTGCGTTTACCATTGTAGGAATTGTTCGTGTACAAGGTCCCCTTTTTTCATTGCTCGCACAATCGTAGGTGTGTGTCCGAAGAAGAAACTGAACACAAGAAGAAGAACAACAACAAAAGCAACGCGTTACTGTAAGTAAAAGTCAACTCCGTACTTTAAACTAACGCACACAGTCGCTAAGGCTAATTAACGCATAACGCGTGACGTCACACAGTAGCTAGCTCACCTGTCTCTCGGTGGTCCAGGAATGTGGTCGTATTTCATGTGGATGTATTTGATGTACAAGCAGTAACCGAGGAACGCGACGACGAGCGCGAAGAAAAGCAACGTAAGCGCTTGAGCAGTGTAGCTCCAGAGTACGTGGAAAAACGACATGATGGTGGGTTAAGTTCGGCCGCAGTGCACAGTTAGCTGGTCCGCAGCAAAGTGGAGACTCGGGTTCGCTCGACCTCTTATGTAGGACAGATACAAAAAACTCTTCATGTATCCTGCAGGACTTACGAAAGCACGTTCTATTGGCAACGGAGTTGTTGTTTCTGTACTGAATGTTTATATTATGTGGTTGGTTTGAAAGACGGCATACAGCATTTATCTGCGTGTTTCATATCCCGGGGTCCGCTTCATGAACTTTCACCTTCTTTGCCCGTGGTAAGACGCCCGTGCCCTGGGTTGGAAACCCGTTTGAACGACTGCTTGGAGCGCCCTGAACGCGTCCCGCTGTTCAGGGGGCCGTGGCTGCGTCGTTTCCAATCCAGAGCACGAGAGTCTTACACAAAAAGTGTAAAACCAACCACATCGTACAAACATAAAGTACAAAAACAAACATTCAACGTGCACGTGTGTATATATTTGCGTATACTGCACATAATTATGTTCACATTTGCACACAGATGTAAAATTGTATATGACTTACTTTATTTCTTACTAGTAGTTTTAAAGGTACAAACCAAGTTCAGAGCTTATTCGGTCAAACCATTACGCAAGCAAACTATTATTTTACCCATTAGTAGATGCTAATGATGGTGTAATACATCCAGAAAGTGATACTAATTGTTACAGCTGTTAACAATAGTAATAATTTCATATTAATACACTGTACTAGACTTCACCTGATATCATTTTCTTTATAATGTTTCAAAACAAGTTATAACAGCTATATGCTCTGACTAACCCAGAAACCCAAGCCCACCACATAGACTATTATGGATTTTGATTATGATGTAGTACTGTATGAGTATCTATTTCTTATCATCCCTGTGTCTGACAGTGCACACTACTCCACTCTTGGGCTTGAGTGTGGCGGTGTCGACTATGTCATAGGTCTGTCCTGGGACAAGGGTGAAGTCGAACCTCTGGAGCAACTTGGCCATCACCACTTTGGCTTCCATCTGAAAACACCACACCAGACACTGGTTTTACTCATGTGGCCTCATGTGTAAAAAAATTATGTGAGGATTTTGACGCACCTGAGCAAAGTTCTTTCCCAGACATGCACGTGGGCCGAGGGCAAAAGGGTAATAACAGTAGTAAGGCCTTAAAAACAAATAAGACACAGATTAGATGCATGAGGCTTTCTGAAGAACAAGGCAGCACTGAAACTTTGTACACTTACTTTGGAGCATCTGGATGAAATCTGTCTGGATCAAATGTCAGCGGGTCCTTGAAGAATTTCTCCATTCGTCCATTTGCATAAGCGTTGAACTGAATAAATAACAACAATTTGACACCTAGTTATTCATTAAACAATGCTGTCTTTTTATGCTTTGTTACACTAAAAGTATAAATCAATTTATTTTTAATATGAGACTCACTAAACATGTGACTCCTCCAGGGATGTGGATACCGTCAATGACCATGTCTTTAGCCATCTCACGTGACGTACCTGGAGCTGTCGGGTAGAGCCTCAGTGTCTCCTTTAGCACCTGGAGGCCAAATACAGTTCAACATGATACATGTGTAGATGATGCCATTCCTCAGAAAAACTATAAAGTTGGCAGATTGGCTGAACTCCCCCATTTTTATGCATGTACCTGTGAGAGATACACGAGCTGCCCCAGGTCGTCATAGCTGATTTCCTGTTTCGTTCCAATGACGTCATCCACCTCTTTCCTCAATCTGAGGCAAAAAACACACAAAGAAGCCATTGAGCAGCTGCTGTTCACCATGTAGCTGTATTATGAACTGTATTATTCCTTACTTCTCCAGAATGTCAGGCTGTCTGGTAAGTTCCATGATGCAAAAGGCCAGTTGATTAGCTGTCGTTTCTTGCCCTTAATGGTTTTAAGTGATGCAAATGAGCAAATACAGAATACAACATGATAATGACATCCTTTATGTATAAGGTAGAATGTTATGACAGAAATAAAATTCAGTTTATGGTGTGAACTAGTGAATGGCACATTATGTGCTATTTGTGTTAATTATAATTTAGGCACCTACTTTGTACCACAAAGGACACACAGTAGGAAACAGGCTCACCAGCAATGAAAAATGTCACAAAGTTGTCCAACATAAATTCTTCATCTTCCTGAGTCATGCTTTCTTCTGCAATGAAAATTAAGTCCAAACATTTACACTTTGTAATCTAAGGTGCTGATAATGTCTATGTTAGTCTCTGTCAGGTTGTATTCATCATGCCATGACCTCAAATATATATGAATATATAAATAATCGTTCTTCTGAGTTTTTGATCTGAGCTATTAGAACCTGAACTTAAGGCACCAGGACCTTTGCCGGCAGATTTGATGATCTGTGTGAGGATGTCTTTGGGGACGTCTTCACCGTTCTCCATTGCCGTCTTTCTTTCCTGGATCCACTTGGCTCCAGTTGTTCGCAGCAGTTTGCACGCTTCCTTCACTTCATTGATGAACGGTTTGTTCCACGGGTTGTACTCAAACAAGATATCTCTTATGTAGTGCACCATCCCTTTTAGACATGTCTCGACGGCTTTGGGGAAAGGTGAAGTGTTATTGAGCAGATCTAATTCCACACCAAAAGCAACCTGAGAATTAAGGACACGAACACAGATTCAGAATCCTGGTTCTGTGCGACACCTGAAGAAGCTCGCGAGACACACTTGAAACAGTACCTTGGCAATCACATCAAGAGTAACACAGTTGACTAGGTTGAGCATGTGGACTTCTTTTTTGTTATCTGCAGCATCGGAAAGTGTACTCATCAGTTTCTCTGCCCTCTCGTTGAAGGTGCCTGTTAAACCTCGTAGATACCTGGGACATGATATAGGTATATTGTTATATAGAGCATAGTCACAGCATTGTACAAAGAACTGATAAAGGGGCGAAAAACTAGATTGAAACAACTCACAAGCTGCTGAATGCAGGGTCCATAATCCGACGCTGTTTATACCACATGTCATGATCATATGCTGTTATCAGGCCATTACCTAGAAACCTATCAGGGTGGATTGAAGTACATTATTCACATTCCAGCAAATCAAGCTTGGACATTGTTTGTCATGACAAAACACCTGTAAACTTGCAATACTTTTACCGTTGACCGAACAGGTTGAAAAGTCTCTTGTAGGTGACTCTGTCTTTGCAGTAGTTATGGGACATGAGCATCTCCTGATGGGTACAGGAGGAAAGTTCAGGTTAATCTTAAGCATTTTGAAGCAGGTCCTGTCCTGCCTTTTGTGTTTACAATACATCAGTGCACTTTTGCACATTTGATTGTGCAATACCTCTGCAGGTTACAGTTCATCTGCTACAGTTCTGCCTTCAATACAGTTGCACCTCGTGAGCTCACTTACAAACTGCTAACACTTGGACTACACCCGACATTCTGTGACTGGCTCCTAGTCTTCCTGACTGGCAGTCTGATAAGATTCCAATCCAATCCAACTTTATTTATGGGAGCACTTTAAAATGAACACTGTTGGCTAAAGTGCAGTAAACACTTTAAATAAATACACAGTGAAATACAAAAAAGTAGATAAAAGCAAAGAAACAGTAAAAGCGCTAGAGGCCAATATCATACTAAATAAAAATGCCAAAGAAAAGTAGTGTGTTTTAAGAAGACATATAAAAATAGGTAGCGAGTCGTCCTGCTTAATTTGTAGGGCCAATCATCAGAAAAATGCTCGGTCTCCTCTAAGTTTCCTTTTTGTCTTAGAGACAGCTAGGATTAAGTGATCTGCTGACCTAAGAGAGCGTGAAGGGACATAAGGCTGGAGGAGGTCGGATAAATACCGAGGAGCAAGACCATGCAGGTATTTAAAACAAATAAAACAATTATAAAATTGGTCCGAAAACAGACCGGGAGCCAGTGAAGAGATGTCAAGGTCAGTGTAATATGCTCTCGTTTTTTCGTACCTTTTAAAAACAGGACAGCAGTGTTTTGAACAAGCTGTAAGTGACATCTGACTAAGACCACCGTACAGTGCATTGCAAAAGTCTAGGCGGCTGTAGTAAAAGCATGGATTAAAATCTCAAAGTCTTGCCGTGAAACAAAAGGCTTTGCTTTGGCCATCTGTTTTAGGTGGTAGAAGCTACACTTAACCACAGATCTAATTTGGTCATTTAGCTTTAGACCACTGTCCAGTTTCACACCCAGGTTCATTGCTGTAGGTGTATATTGTATATCATAGGTGCTGCAGTTGCTTGCCTGGACTTTGGAGACATCACTGGGATCGAACAGCAAGACCTCAGTTTCTTTATCATTAAAATGTAAAAAATTGGTTGCCATCCAGGCCTTGACTTTCTCAATGTACTGTAAAAGTTGAGCGGTGGAGTATGCATTCTCTTTTTTTAAGTGGAACATAGATTTGTGTGTCGTCAGCATAAAAGTGAAAGAAATGTTGTGTTTCCGGAAAATCGAACCAAGAGGCAATAAATACAGGGTGAAGAGAAGAGAAGAGAAGAGGGGCAAGTATGGACCCCTGTGGTACTCCACACATTAGAGGCGCTACAGAAGACTGTGCGGTTCCAACACTGACACAGAAGGTTCTCCCTATTGAATAGGACCCAAACCAGTCTACGCATCTCCTAAAATTCCCACCTAGTTCTCTTGGCAGAACAGGAGTAACTGATGGTCCACTGTGTCAAAGGCAGCTGTCCAAGTCCAACAGTACCAAGGCAACACAGTGGCCAGAATCAGTGGCCAAAAGAACATAATTAAAAACCTTCAGCAGAGCTGTTTCAGTGCTATACCAAGGGTTTAAACACAGACGGAAACATCTTGTGGATATTGTGCTCATCTAAGAATGCACTCAGCAACTCAGAGTAGACAATTTTCTCCTAAACCTTGGAAAGAAATGGTAGTTTGGAGATGGGTCTATAGTTTGTGGGCACGAAAGAATCTAAGCTAGGCTTCCTAATTAAAGGTGTCACCACTGCGTGCTTAAAACTTACAGGAATACCACCACTTGCTAGGCGGCATTAATAATGTTCAAGACATAAGGAGACAAACAGGGGAAGAAACCTTTAAAAAGATGAGGTGGGATTGGATCATTGGGAGATCCTGCAGGCTTCATGTGAGTCATTATTTCTTCTGAGAAAAGTAACAGGCTCAAACTGATCGAAAACAGCTGGGCAAGTAGCACAGAGACAGTCAATAGAAGAAGAGTTAACGAGGGCCCTAGTGCTCATAACCTCATCGATAAAAAAAGGTCAAGAAGTTCTTACATACTAACACAAACATACACACACTCAGCCACCAGCCTATGAAATGGATAACTTTCCACATCCATCATAGAATCTGTCTCATCTGTTAACATGTTGCTGCCATTATGTCATTGCCTTGCTAATGATACTGCCGCTACTATTTGCGCATTCTATTTTATTTAATTAGTATTACGCTATTTGTATTCTATTTCTAATTTCACGGCAAAAAGAAAAAAAATATTTCATTTTACAGGAATCTCGTTTCCTCACTGTGCATATGACAATAAAAACTCTGGATCAAAGTGTGGGCTGTACCTTGGTCGTTTCTGGACAGCTCACACCAAGCACAATGTAATGCAGAAAATTGATCTTATAGACAGGCCCATATTTCTCTGACCTGGAAAGAAGCACGTTTTAATTAATAAGTTTACACCAAACGTAATAAAGGCACAGATGTTGGCTAAAAACGAAAACACAAACTCCACTGCGTGTCTGTAAAATCACTTACCATTGTAGGAATTGTTCGTGTACAACACCCCCTTTATTCATTACTTTCAAAATCGTATGTTTGTGTCCGAACAAAAAACTAAACACAAGAAAAAGAAGAAGAACAATAACAACAACGAAGTTAAAATAAGCTCGGTATGCTCACAGTATCTAAGGCTAATAATGCATAACGCGTGACGTCATACAGTAGCTAGCTCACCTGTCTCTCGGTGGTCCAGGAATGTGGTCGTATTTCATGTGGATGTATTTGATGTACAAGCAGTAACCGAGGAACGCGACGACGAGCGCGAAGAAAAGCAACGTAAGCGCTTGAGCAGTGTAGCTCCAGAGTACGTGGAAAAACGACATGATGGTGGGTTAAGTTCGGCTGCGGTGCACAGTTAGCTGGTCCGCAGCAAAGTGGAGACTCCGGTTTGATCGAGTGTTATGTGCTACATAACACTCGATCAAACAAAAAAAACTCTTCCTGTTTCGAGCGCAGGCTTAATAAGATTCAAATAGCCATGTGACGCACCAGCCGCCAATACGGGCTCCATAGCTCAGTGGTTAGAGCACTGGTCTTGTAAACCAGGGGTCGCGAGTTCGATCCTCGCTGGGGCCTGTACAATGGGAAGTTTTTTTGTCGTTTTTTACCCTTTAATACAAAAGGGTAAGATGATGTTTTTCAATTCAGCTACTAAATTATTAATTTTGGCCTTACTTCTTGCAATCTAAAACTGTTTATTTCTTAGTTTCCCGGACTAATCAAAATATTCAATAAATGATAATTATTTAGAAAACAGCTCTATACCAACTGCAAAATTGATTCATTGACTGATTAGTTTGTTTTGAATATGTTTTATTATATATTTTATAGAACAAGGAATAAAATACATTTGTTCTATAGGCTTCTACAGTATGAGACACAATGTCACAGCTACTGTACTGTACTTTAGTATTAACTGTACAACAACAGAAACCACAGAAACCAGCTTAGCAACAACTTTCCAGGTCCTTAAAAAAACAGTTAAAAAAAAGCTATTGTGTGTGTTCATTGAGGCTGAATGAGGCATCCACCCACTCCACCTTTACAAGACACAGAGGTGAGTAACAGTGTTGCTCATCCGTCAGGATATAGATTCAGCACAGAGATGCAAGGGAGTTCCTCCATGACTCAGAAATATAATCAGCGATGCCAACCAGAGCGTGGACCTACGTAGATAGATCTGCCTCACACATCAGATCAGCTCAGCTGGTGAAGCAGGAAACCCTCCCTCGATTAATGCAATTACACTCAACTCCAGGAGCACAAGAGGGAGCAGTTTGTGATGAAGCCAAACGATGCAGAGTGTGAGCATCGAGAATTAAATGTGCACTTATGTTTGCTTGTGTAAATATATCGGCTGATCATTAACCGCGTTTAGCGGCGCTAAAATAGGCTAAAAGGCTGTGACAAAGTCAACAGCGGAAAGGACAAGGTCTGATTTGAATGAGCTTTGTTGCTGCTTTAACAGCACGTCATAAATGAACTGACGCTGCTGCGTTGATGGTGAGTTTAAATGTGAACACGTTTTAATGCTTAACTTATTTCAGATAAACATTAAGGGCTTTTCTCATACACTCACCTACTTTAGGCAGTGAGCATCAGACTGATCTGAGTCCCACCCTGTATACACACTAAGTGTCCTTAATTAAGAGAGAAGAGCTAATTTACAGGAACCTTGTTTAGGCTGATTGAAGTAAAATCCAGTCCTATTTTCATTTTATCATATTTTACTCCATTTCATTTTATCTTTGGAGCAAAACCACTTACTTTGGCTTCAAAACCAAATTTCACCCTCAAACAATATCCTTGTCCAGCCTTCCTCATGATCAACTATAGTACAATTACAGTGGCTCAAATGTCATCCCAGACTGCTTGTCCTTACTTGTTTTTCTCCTCCTCTTCTTCTTTAAAAAATTGTTTCATTACTCAGTGGATTCATTGTTCCAAAAGTCAAAGAACTGATTTAGAGCCTTTAATATATCAGTTTTTTATATATCATCACACGCAGGTCTAAACAGCTGCTCTAATGTCATGATGACACGTTTTGTTTGCAAAAGGTTCTAACCGCATCCAAACACTTGAAATATGCAGCAGAGGCTCATTTTGCCTTCAAACAATACAACCTGCAACCAAGTATAGTCATTCATAGTCAGTCATAACACAGTGGACAACACAATACAAACCACTGATCTCAGCGTGAACCAGTGCTTCATTGATCGTCATTGGAGCCTGTTTGTTGTCTTTGTAGTTTATGTCAAATTTACCGTTTATGCATAAAATTCGATCCAGATGAAGAAATGCTTTGATTTATTGAATCCATGACATTCATTTTTTAAACTGTGGCAGAAAACTGAAATATTGTAAATATTACAGAAAATACATGTAAACCAAAATACAGTCAACCCTATTGAAGCATGAGACACAGCCACTGTTACTCAAAGGAAAAATGGATGTGCTGCTTTGAAAATAAACTTAAGGTTTTGAATTTGATTTAAAGGCCGAGAAAACCTATAAAATGCATAGGACATGACAGGAAGCTGAGGCACCGTGTCACAGTCTAGTCAGTGACCAGCAGGGGGCAGCATACACCAGTTTCCTCTGAAGCCCAGGACTCCATCTTTGTTTATTCTCCATGAACCTTAACCATGGATGCACCAGAAAAACACAACAACTCACACGTCATTCCAGTGGCAAAACACGTCTGTTTATTGCATAATTAAACTAGGATTTGCTACATGTACATTTCATAAGTCCTGCTAGACAGCATCTCATTTCTCATCAAAGAAGTCTCCTCCTATTTACAATACTACTTTGGTCAGACTTATTTACTCCAATCCGGCCACTTGTACTATTAAGGCTACTTCATACCTGCACATATTGTCTGCAATAACTTCCAAGCTTGTCTGCATTCTCATCTTAAAAAGAACAAGCAATCATATTTTTGGTCCAGGGTCTTGGCTCTGTGTAAACGCTGGAGGCTAGGGGCTGTTTGATGTTGTTATGGCTGGCTGTCTGCCGCCGCGGTACTACTGGATCTGCAGGCCGTCTCATGTCCAAAGGTATTGTGCTGGCTGCCCTTTTGATTATATTATCAACAGAGAGCGAGGGAAAAATTAAGGCTCCCGGTGGACACGAGGAAACAAACAAAAGTTTGTAGAGTCTGGTTCATCCAAAGAATGCCAGTAATTCAGACTCCGCTGAGGATATTGATGTCCAGTGTTTGGATTATCTTGCTGAATATTGTTCTTTCTTGATAAAACTATTTGCCCGTATTTGGTTTTCGGGGTTGAGCAGCTTGAATAGTGTTAAACAGAAAAGCGCACGTGCAGCAGATACATCTTAAAGACTGCTCATGTTTTTTTCATGTTAACATAAAACTTCAATTTGCTACAAAGTCTAATCTAGTAAAATAGATTAGATTAAATTCAGCACTGTTAGTATCTAATCAAGACAATCATGGTTCCCAGAAGATGCGTCCTAGAGGCTTTTATTATACCCTGGTGTGTTTTTGGTAAAAAGCATGTGAAATAAAGCTTTCTTTTCATTAATTGAGGTAGACGGTCATGGATTACTATCTCAAGAACGGTAACTCATACATTCGCGTTCCCCTGAGGGTGAATTGCTCAGCCGTTCTCATATAACATGGTGCCAGTTGAGTTCTTCATTAGTTTATGATTAAGTGCATTCAACACAAAAACTGACACTATGAGCATTTTAGCAGAGCAATTATACATTTGTGTATCATCTTTTTTCATTAGTCCTGCTGATTGCCTCTAAACAAGGCCTTCTTCTGTGTCAAGATGGAATGAGGATAAGCCTAACTCCGGATTATCCATCCGATCCTTATAAGCCACGCAGCTATAGCCGCGAAATCACGTGACAAGAATGGGTTTGTTAGCATTAATGCTGCATGTGTTTCCATGATGCCTTCACTGAACTCCTCTGTGAGCGCGTGTTTGTTTGTGTGGGGTTCCTCTCGTAGCAGGCCGAGGGAGGGTGGGGTGGGGTTGGGGCCTGTAACGGGAGCAGCCAGGGACTTGAAGGGCCGTGTTGTTTGCAGGTCGAGCAGCCACGGTACACCCAGAGGAAATCTCATGTTCCTGCCAGTCTACAAAAGTAAACAGATCTGTGACCACCGAGCTCTGGCACCGCTCCTGGGCCACCAGCGCTATGACTAAAGCAATGAATCACATCACACAAACATTTACCAGTTCAAATGCAAGCGTACTGGGAAGCGTGCGTCAGGTTTAGATGGCAATAGGATATTTTCCCCATTCTCTAAATGAAATAATTCATACAACGTTAAAAGGCCTAACGTTGGCCTGCTCTGACTTCTGTGTAACCGCATTGTGCTCCCTCAGTGACACGACGCACATGCTCTCCACTAGCTGTGAAGTGTGTTCAAGCGGGATTTGGAAAGGCATCCGCCTGGGACCTCTTGCTTCATTCACTATTTCAGATAACATCTCTCAGCCACAGAGGTTTGAAACCTCCTTTCTCTTTCATGTTTCTTTTTTTCCCCCCGCTCTCCTGTTTTGCCTCGCTCCGCTTTCTCCTCTGCCCGCACATCTGTGGTTATTTATCTGTTATTCTGCAGCAACAATGTGGTCAACATGTGTTTGGCTTCCTTCCACTCATCTGTAGTCAACTTCGGCATCATTGGAAGACCATAGAAGACCTACCAAGCTCCTTACCATGAATACAGCAAGTGGATGTCAACCCTGACAGATGGATCTTAAAGCATTTGCAAATGATGTTGATATAACGTCCCCCCATGTCTCCTTATACTTGTCTTGGGCAAAGAGAGTAGCATGTGAAGGGGAGTTATCATAACCTGCAGGTATTACAATATCTAAAGGAAAGACTTTGGTTTGCCTAAGCCTGTGGATTTGCATTTCCTGACCTTTGAACTTTAAATCTCAAGGTAATTTAATTGTCTGGAAAGAGGATCCCCTCAGACAGCTCCATGGCTGCAGCAGAGAGACGGGACGTGATGGTGGATTGGAACCTCAGCTACAGTACTTACTTTGTACAACACTTTGTCTAATATAGTCACTTCACTTAGAACTTAACTTCTATCTATCGAATCAAATCCTGTGGATGCTGGTGTCAGGATCCACTGATGTTGGTGCTGTAAGTGAAGCCAGTTGCTTTCTACGAATGCTTGCTTCTGTGGGAGGAAAACCCACCGAAAACTGTTCTCGAGGAATTTTGCTCTGCAGTGCTTTGCTCTACTTGGCTCCGCACAGTGTCTACAGTGTGGGAAGTGAAAGGACACATTCTAAAGTCAGATGATGAATGCAATATCTTTATATTTATTTCTTCATCATAATTGCAACAACGTATTCATACACAACTGTGGTACACAGGATAACACTTGAAGTTGCTGTATGTGGTGATAAGAGGAGAGATGTTTCCCTTTTAACAATGCGTCCCTTCATGTTTCAGTCCAAATAGTGCACCGTGTTGAGTACAGTCACTTCAAAGCTTCAGCAAACTTAAAAAAAGAGAGAACAGACAAATAAATACTGTACAACACCATATATGTAATACTAGATTCAGAATCACACAGGGTCATGCTTTTCGAACTCAACACAACTTATTTATGCACTTTCTCAGAACAATGCAGCATCTCTGGCAAGTCTCCCTTCACCATAACACTTTCATCAATCAACACACGGTGAACATGAGTACATTTTAATATACCATTTGTTGATATATATATATATCTTAAATAAAGTGCCTTCCTTTAAAACTAGTGATTCCAAAATGTAAATGCATGACTTGCATAAACAAATGTGGAAGCAGAATTCCTGAAATTTGGAGCATTGAGTGTGATTGGATAGAAAGGGCAGCTTCTAGAGTAATAAGGTTTAAGATCACTGCCACTGCTGCTGGTGGAGAATCTAATACTGTTACAAAATTACAACTGCCTTGGCTAGCATTAAAAATCAGCCATCATTCATCTGCACCATGTCTTATACTAGGTTTCTATGGTGCTTTCACCATTATTCACAATGTGACCTCTCATATATGTTTATTTAAGTAAGTCTGCCCTTGCTATCCAATCAACTTCTGTACATAAACCCAAAGAGACCTTCTGCTGCTCTGGAATAAGGGTTCCAACTCCAGTACACTTTGCACAAGGTCCAATAGTGGTCCACTGTCGAGGTAAATGAATAAATGCATCATGGTCAGTTAGTCCCCCTGAGAACATTGTAGACACGTCTATGTGCACAATCTACTCACTGCAGAACTTGTGTGTTTCTACCGAGGAGGCTGGATCTACACAGGCACCAACCGCGTAATTTGTAACTCTTTGGCACCCCACATTATATGGTATACTTTTGTTGCTTTGAAAATATTAGGAAAGTATCTCCATCTATGTGACAAACACTTGTGACAACATGGATTACTGGCCATTAGTCTCTGTAGCAACACAACTGCATGTATCAAACGATTCTAGCTTCCTTCCCTCGTAACTTATTCTAAAGTTTGTTTGTAATGTCTGATGATGAAACGTGGATTACTGTGTCCCCTGTTGTAGCAGCAATTTTTGGAAAATACACTTGCTCGACTGTGTCCATGCGTGTGTTTGGTTCATCAATATAGCCACCTCACAGTCACACATTTAAAACCAGGAAGAGCAGGATGTACTGAATATGAAGAGAGAGCTGGATGTCATGCTGGATGTTTGGGAGGTTGGGGAGCGATAGGACAACACTGCTTTTCTCCACTGACATTAAGTCCTTCAACTGAGTCAAGCATGATATCAGGATACTGCCTAAAGTTGACACCATCAGATCTACACCCCGAAAATGCCCCAATCGCAAATATGCATTTCTTCTGAATGGATTTGTAATAACTGATGCACATTTAATTTGATCTATTTTAGGATTTTAAGACACACAGTCCCTGCTCAGATTAGGATTGGGCTCTTTGATGCTCAAAGTGAGGTGGGTGTGTTCCCTCAGTATTCCCTGGCCTCTTCCAATTCGTTCATAAACACGTCTTCGTGGGGGTTTTCTGCGCAGCTCAGCCCATTGTTCGGTGGCCGCACCACATGGAAACGACTCCAATCCCCCTTGCACAGGATCCACGGCAGAACATCCACCTTGAAATGCAGCTCGGGCGAGAACTCGGTGCTGATGAGGTTTGGTGTGCCTGCACCTTTGCCCCGTGTGATCAGCCGCCCACGATCGTCATAGCAACAATGCTGGGCCGCAAGCGTGGACGAGTCACTAGAAAGTGCTGAGCGGATGCAGCTTCGAGCTGATGGCTTGTATATGTCCAGGCGCTCCTTCGGGCCGCTGGCATCGCGCCATCGGAACTGCCGGCCATGTTTCTCGTCATAGGTGCTCACTACAGTGTAGGCCACCTCAGAGGGGTAGGAGCAGGGGCAGCTGGGCAACTCAGACAACACCTGCTGGAGATACCGCTGGAGGAACTCGCTCTTACACTGCAGCCACTTCTCACAGCTGTCCACATCTATTTCACAGAGGAAAGCACACAAACAACTTAACCCTGATGTGCATCAATTAATTCTATCACACTTCAGTTGCCAAGGGGCTTCATTTAATTATATCTCTATATATATGTTAAGCCACAGGCAGAATCGTGGATTGTAGAATTAATCTGCTGCATTTAGTGAGTTAGACCCACCTGTTCCAAATGGCTCTGTGCCATTCTCCATCTCAAAAGGGAAAGGCTCCACCACAGTGTTAAGGTCACCTGCAAACAGAACAGTCGCACGTGAGCCTTCTTTAAATGGGGGGGAATGGGGGAAGCAGAATTTCAAGTGCAAGTGTAACCTCACCAGGACAAGGATCCAGGTCACACTTAGAGGACTCTGTCAGAGTGCAGGAGTAGCCACAGGACTTGGTCCTTTTCCTTTCACCATGTCCACATGTCACTGAACAGGCAGTCCAGGGTGACCACTCCTCTGTCTCCTCTGCTGGGCAGAAACCAAAATTCAAACACTAACTCATCTTCACTAGTACATCTGGGATACGTGTCACAGGTATTAAGACCTATGCTGCAAATAGGAGTTAATCAGATTATTTTCACGTTAAAGCTCATTGTGATTCAGACATTGCAAAGGTTAGGGTTAGCAGCTTCAAAACATTAAATGAGGTCATAATATACGGTAGATCTGAAAACCCCACAAATCAACTGTGTTGAAGTGAACTTGGCTTGTGTCTAATCTAAAATACATTTTCAGTGTTTCTTGACTGCTTCAGTCCATATAAAATGGACCTTTCCCATGCAAACCCATATTCTTTTTAAGACGGCTACAGTAAAATTAGAGAGAAAGAAGCTATGCTGTGGCTGTCCGCCTCCGCACCATGTTTCCTTGTGGTGTTAATAACACTGAGAACAAGTCTTTCTTAATTAAAGGCGAGGTGTGTGCAGAAATACCAGCTTGGGTGTAGCGAGCGCCCAATTTTACTTTGTGGGCACTGCCAACTTGCCATGTGGCCATACGGGAATGAGGTCTCAGGAGAGTTTTAATTACAGAAGAAGCTAAGCCAGACATCCTTGATTTATGTTCTCTAAGTCTTTAGATGTGACCAGTTGATGGGCATTGTTGACCCTTGCTGGCTTGTCTACATTCACAAAGCTTAATTAGACAGAGTTCATGTTTCTATATGTATAGGAAATGAGCTCAAGTTGGGTTTCCCTACAGTAAAACATATTTAAGCTTTTAGACACCTGCTTGAACAGTATGAAATTAAACTACAACTCCACATGCAAGAACAAAAAAGATAAATCAATTCTGCATGGATTTGGGTCCTTTCTTTGGCGATGTGCACCTATCTCTCACGTATCTCACTACTTAATTCATATGCTTTACCATTAAATAAGGGGTCAAGCTGGGAGATGGTCTTTCCCACCAAAAAACGAGAGAATTAAAAGGGGAAGAAGAGCAGTAAAAGTTATGCAGAGCCATAAAAGCCCCCTGAAATTCTTGAACTGATTCAAAAGCTGAGCCGCAGAGGGCAGTGAGGGCCGCCAGGGCCTGTTGTGTGGGGGGGTTAAGGGGTCCCAGGGAAGGATGAAAGGGTCGGCCGAATGGCCCCTGTCATTCTTTGTTCCCAATCTGCCCTCTAATTGTCCACAAGCAGAGGGCTGTTTTGTTCCAGGGAACAGTGCCGGCCTCACGCTGCCATTAGCGAGCGCATTGGACCCATCTTCAAAAGGCAGACCTCTGCGACCAGCACGACCAGTGTCGACTTCAAAGTGCCCCTAACCCACAAAGTCCTGATGGTCGAGTGCTCATGCTGTCTCACATGTTGGCATCATTTACTTCCTGAATGTGAAGCCACTCTGTTGTTTTATCTCCCTGCATTGTTCTTTCACCCTGTATTTACATGTTTGTGTTTGTCATGATAAATTGAATCATGCATTTTTCTCTTGGGTAAAGAAATTTTATAGTATAGAACTTTATGCATAACTGACCATAGTAGCTCTGCATAGGATCCAAGCCTTCATTCCAACGAGCATCCCAGTCTCCACCTACTCCACTGGGCACAGGCTCCTCACTGCCATAATCCAGGGAGTAATCTTCCTCCTCCTCTTCCTCACCAGTTTCCTCAATGCCTGACCGACTGTTGCTCTCCTCGCCAGAATCAGCATCTGTATAGCTCCAGAAAAGGGGCCAGAAAAGCTTCTTGCCTCCAAGCAAATCCACTGTGGAAGAGGAAGAAGAGGGCAGCCAGTCTTTCTCCTTGGCCAGGTCCATCTCTACCTCCATCTGAGGATCATCCACCACCTCAATGGTTACCTACATCAAAAGAGAAAGAAAAAAAAAAGAAAAAGAAATAACATTAAATGACTGGTTAACATAATATACTAAAGAATAAAATGTGCATTGTTGCTGCCTTACAGTAACTCGGCATTTGCCATTAACTTGCCATTGTGTCATTGGAGCACTAGGTGACAGGCACTTATCAGGAAACCAACCATCTTAAATCTGTGTAATTTTGTGCTCAAAGAACCAGAACTACCAGAAGCTTCGTCAGTCAATCAGAGTTGAGCATGAGCATTCGGCCAACCAAACGATCCCCTCAGAGGATTTGTTCAGAAGAACTACCTCACATAACCTAAATATGACTCATCTTGGATGCTGCATTACCTCCAAAGGCCCACTTAATCTGATGTGAGGATTTCTTTTTTAAATTAAAGGGAAAAGGACAGATGTGTATTCTGTCAAATGTAAACATCTCCCCTCTCACCTGTATGTTGGGATTTTGTGCGTTGATGTCAGCGTTGGCCAGGTCCGGAAAGTTTTTGAGATCGAGAATGAATGGTTGGGTCTCCTCCTCAGGTTCTGGCTGTGGAAGAACTTCAGTGGAGTGGTGTTGGTGGTGTGACCATCTCCTTTGCTGGCTGTGCGATTCAGGCAGACTTTGCACCTGATTCTGTTGCTCGAGGGTCTCAGGGACATATTGGACCCCACCACTGTGATTTGGGTGGCCATGACCCTGGAGGAATGTACAAAAAAGCACTTTCAACTCCTATCCTGAATCTATGCCAACTGTGTACAATCCTTAACTTAAATAATGTCAACAATGAGCGTAATGAGAACGGCGCAAAGCAGCCACTGGGATAAACTCAATAGTTAGAGGTAATGGCATATATGATTTATAGTTTGCCATTGAAGTGTGTGTAAACAATTAGTACTATCTACATCTTCATAGCTTGGTCAGCAATTCCAAAGAGCCTCTGAGGCATCCAACTAAGCAGCCAAGTGACCAACCAGCCCTCGTTCATTTCATTCTCTTTTTCTCCCCCCACAACAGTCATGGCATCCAGGCCATAGACAAAGAGAGGCCTGTGCCAGAGAGATCCTCTTTTAGCTTTAATGAGAGGGCCTGGGAGGCGTGGGACCCCTAGGCTGTTGCAAGTGTGTCTCAACCTGCTGAGCTGCCACCACTACGGTCACCACCACTAACTCTGACCTTTCAGGGTTTACTTTACCAAGACAGAGTAAGCATTATTAAGGAGATGCTGATTCCTAATGACAATATTATGGTGGGAATTGTAAATATGTGAGCTCTATTTTCTATTATAACTGTTCGTTTCGTATATAACATGACATCTGTTTCATGTCTACACTGGTCAAAAGCAAAATCCAAACTCTGTAACAAACCCTTGTGGGCCATTCAGTTACGTCCACATCAACCTGAATATGCTAAATTGACCCAAACACATGCTTGGACAAGACGTTGAGTTTGGCGCTCAGCCAGTTTGCGGTCTACTCTGAGAAAACCAGTGGCACTTGGAGGAAAAGAAATGTCTGAATTAATGACCAGACGGTCGTTGATTTATAGTTGTAGCCTCTGGAAGGGGGCGTGCGATTCACTGACTGCCTGTGATTGTCCCATAAAGTTGTGGTCAGTCAAATCTGAGTGAACACTTAATGCTTGTTTGAAGGAAAAGCCTGTCAAGCATGATAAATGATGGATGGAGAAAAATTGGCACCTTCCCCAGATATCTGTAAACTGGTAATGACAGGTAGATATCCTTTGAGGGATATTTAGCTCTAAATTAGTAATAGGATTGCAACATACATACATTTAATCTACTACGTTTGACTACATTGTTTAGAAGTAAACCTTTCAGTAGCTTTACTGATTCTCAACTTCTATCTAAGTCTGTTGCCCAGTTTAATGATTTTCCTGAATCAATTCTTTAAAACCTTTCCTACTAAGTGCATTGCCTCAAATCCGACCATCATTGAACATACACACCTAACATTCATATGCTCTAATACCTGACGCACACATTCAGACAAGAAGCGAGTCCAAAGTCATGACAGAGGCCACATACTTTCACACCCTCCTCATCTCATCTTGTTACACATCTGGATCCTGTATTCTTTTGCCTGTATATCACTCTCCTCCTCCTTTCTACCTCCCCTTTGTTGTCTCTGATCCTACTCTGCTCCTCTCAGTAGTAAGGCTCTTCTGATCAAAGGTCTGATGGCTGATGGCATGTGGAGTGTTTAACAGGGAGACTATATGGATGCAGCAGGGGGCCATACCCTGGTCTGGAGACTCCTCTCACACAAACATCACTAATAAATCCAGCAAATCCACGCTTCTAGCAGATAAATCTGTTGCTTATTCGAGTGAATGAAAAGAGTGAATCCATATTATGCTACTGTCCGCACTACTACTGATAGTGACATACATTCAGTGGGTCAGGAGACTATATGGGGGCCTGGGATCCGGTGGGCCTGGGGGCGGCCTGGGAAGGTCAGGCAGTGTGGCAGTCCTGATTTATGTGCTGCAGATATCAAAGGCCTCTGCACTTGGCTGTTTCCAAACCATTACAGAAGGACATTAAAGTAGAAAGCTGAAAATTGTTTGAAGCTTCAGAGATCGGGTTGGGTTGTGCAGGACAAACAGGTCGCGATATTTGGAGAAGAGGCCATTTCAACACAAACCCCACCTCCTCCCCCTCTTCTCCTCTTCTTCTTTCACAGATGGAGGTAAAACCAAAAACAGGAAATTCCACATTAACACAAAAAGAGCCCAAGTAAACAATCGGATGAATGACACTTGACCCCAGCAACAGTGTGAGATGCAGAGTGTTTGCCTCATTCTTGTTACATAAGAGTCTTGTTACTGGGCACCCTCTTTATTGAGCCTCCCCTCCTTTGTCTCTCCTCCTCTGCTAACCTCACCCTACCCACCCAACCTACAGAGGTGCATCAGGGAGGTCACGGCCAAAGCTGCAAACTATGGCCTTTTGGTGAGCGAAGTTACCAGTCACACAGGCCGCAGTGATTCTTCTTCTCTCGTCCTCACTACTCATTTCCTTCTCCTCTTCCCTCCCTCTTTTTCCACTCGCTGTCTCTTTCTGCCTTGACATCAATCAGATAGATGATGAGAGAGAGAGAGAGAGAGTCCCAATAGGGCTTCTATGGGAGGCCACACAAGAAGGAGCGAGTTCCAAGGCGAAAGCTGAACTCTGACACAAACACACACAAACAGACTTTGATATCCAAATATGTCTGTGTTGAACACAAACACCGAGCAGACACTGCACATGATATGAATGTGTTTGTGATGAGAAAATGAGAAAACCTAATTATTTAATAGAAACTGACCAACAAAAAATGTAATATTAATTTACAAACAGTTAGTAAAAATATTCTATTCTTACTCTTATCTTTGTGTTGCCTTAATTTTCTGCATGACTTTTATATGTTACATGTTTGGGTGTAAAGTCTTCTATGAAATGTTTGTACGAGACTATGAAAGATAATGAAATATATTTCAACGTTTAAAACTAATTGATGGTGAAGAATAGCCATTAGCATTCTTCACCATCAATGAGGCATTAGCTAGCAGATGCTAAACCGGCATTTTGTCACCGGCAGCAGGTGGGTTTTTTAAGACATTTGGGTTCTGGGTTTTAGTTCCTAAAAACCTAAGCTACTAAAAGACAAATGTGATAAAATATCGGAGGAAAACTTACCTTGTGGGCAACACCTTTGTGTCTTGTAGGAAACCCAGTCCCCAAAGTAACAAGTACCGACCAGAGCACGAGGAGCATCTGAAATCTCCGCGCGACCTCCCGCCGCATCTTCTCTACTTCAAAGTGTCCAGTGAAGGTCGCTGAAACTAGCTTAACTCTGTCTAAATTAACCCGTTGGTCGAGCGAAAACGGTCGTTTTCTCCCAGTAACTTTGACTCGTGAAGTTTCTTTGCCCTGTCAGTTTCGCGTTCTCTCACTTTATGAAGACGCGCTCGCGCGCCCTGAGGTGTGCCGCGTGCGATCCATATCTGACGCCAGCGCCTCGCGCAGCAACTGTCAGTCCGTGAAGCGGCTCGAGCTCAGCGCTTCTCCTCCCCATAAAAAGCCGCAACGTGACGAGCTTTAAGCACCGGAGAGGATCTCCCCGTCCGCACCGGCGCCCTCTTATTCAGCTACTTTAGTCTGAGTCACTCCATCGTGGGTGGGTGGGTTTTCTTCCAGTGCGTTGACATCTGGAGCACGCAGTCCGCTGTCTATCTGTCGGGTTAATCCATTATCCAGCTGAAGTGGATCCACGGGCTGTGCGTGTTCGGGTGCGCACCGCAACCAGCCAACCGGTTTCGGTAACCGCGTCTTTTACGCACGCATTCGTAGCGTTGATGCTGGAGGAGCTGGGGGTGGGATGCTCATTGCTCACAGCTGTGCGGAGGGAGGTGCGTGGGGCCGCTGAGGTTCTTTTGATAAGACGCAAAGTTTACTTTAACCCGCAACAGGCCGAAGGCACAAGATTTAAAGTTGACATCAACTCAGTCACTCATTAAAATGCATCTGATGTAGGTCTGTGGACTTGAATGAGATGTTTTGCAGTAAAATGCTCCATCGGTGCCCTGTGGAGTAATTCTCTTTATTTTGAGTGTCTTAAATCATATGTTATTTTCTTAAGGCTTGTTTTCCGTAAACAAGTTATTATCTTATCCCAACTAGTAAACTGCTTCACAAAAATACCATTTCAAGACGGTAAGGAATGACTGGGCAATGTGGAATGTTGTGTAATGGCAGGATGTCAATGACTTATCAGTCAAAGGGCCTTTATAACATGTTTGTTTGGAGTTTTTTGGTTGTGACTACAGTATGTGTGTGCCCACTGGAAATGAACACAAACCATTCCAGAGCGTGATTTAAAGAATGTGATTTAATCAGCACTGTTTCCAACAGCACGGTCAACAAACATTATGGCTTCACAAACTCCTTCAAGTGGTTTATCTTCAACCCAAAGACGAGGGCAAAAGCAACTGATAAGAAAGTTTCCAGTGGTTAAAGCAAGTCAGTTTGCAGGTGTGTGTGTGTGTGTGTGTGTGTGTGTGTGTGTGTGTGTGTGTGAATATGTTACACTCCATCAAAGAGTTCTTATGAATACTCTCGCTAGACTTTAAATCCCCAGTTTGGGAGAAGAAGCCTGGCTGACAGTAACAGTCACAATGCTGTTTGCAATTACATTTTTGCCTTCAGAGAGAGAAAACTAACTCAACATACTGGATGTTTCTGGAGACGACTTGAGGGGAAAGCTTGATGACAGGGAAAGATGTCAGAACAGTTTTGTTTCTAACAAGTGCAACTTGTGCAAGATTACATCTTCCACCTTTGGAGATTATAAGAAAATTCATCACAGAGTTGTTATTCAGGCCATTTTATCTGGAAAAAAACAAAAACATTGGAATGACTCATACAAAATGTGACTAATCTCTGAAGGATGAAAACCTTGAAAAGCACTAAATAAAATGCTAGAAACAAAAGCATCTCGAAACTTGTGTTGAGTTTAATATTAGTGAACATGTGTAGGAATGGTCACAATGACAGACAACTTGTCAGCTATTTGACGGACTACATCAATAACATGACAACATAAACATTAATGAACGGGATGTTTGACGCGTAGGGTGACATCACACACAGAAACAATTCAACAAACAACTGACAATCAAAGCATGTTGATATGGAATGTTATTCCTTGCAGTGATCACAGATGATAAATTAAGATAAGTTTAAAAAAAAAAGCATACTCAAACAAATTCAGTGGCTACGTCATCTCTGCATTTATAATGCCGGTCAGTAGTGCTGCACTGATGTTAAGACACAAGTAGTCATTGAAAAAAAACAACAACAAAAAAAACACACCTTACATGTGGACACGTTTTGAGCTGCCTTTCAGATAAACGATTACAATTCTCACAAAATCAGAAAGATGACAAAGACACTAAATACACAAAACCATCTGTACGTCCGATAAGCATGGGAGCAGCATCATCATCATGCATACAGATCGAAGTCACGGCGCGCAGTCGTGCCAAGAGCGGGGTGGAAATGCCGGTTCACATGAAAGCACTTGAGTGAAAATGACTGAAGGGAAATAAAACAATCACATGTGCAGCTCGTTAGCGTATAGAAATGTTAAAGACGCCGGGCTCACATTTTTTGAGTGCAGGTGCAAACGGGAAATAAGGCTGAGAAGTATTTATAGAAAATAAGCAGTAAAAAATATTCCTTAGTCTTGCTGCCTGGCATTCTCTCCCTGTTAAACGTTTGGAACATACTTTGCATTTGAAAGAAAAAAGTAGAAAATATATTTATACATATATATCCTTTGGTTAGGGAAAGAACCAAATATTCAATAGTCTCTTCAAGTAAAAATGATTAGAAAAAAATGTCATCAGATAAATACATATGGAGAACACGTGCTTATGTTACTCCTGTGAAATAATGTATCTCTCTTTGAGGTTTGGGATGCTACCCTAAGGCAGTGTTACAAACTTAAATAATATTTACATGTGTTTTTTCCTTGTGTGAATCATAGCAATGATCAAATTTCTTTTTCTTATTATTGCCACGAGTAGAAACTGGTGGCAACAATTAGTCTACTCTAAGTGGTTGGAATTACAAAGGAATTCCACGTTTTCTGTTATTATTGCACAAATAGGATACACATTCAATGTGCACACAGGATTAAGACTTGAAACTAGACCAATGCAGTCAGAGGACAATTTGAAAGGCTCTGGACAGACATTGTAACAATAGACAAGGAAATATGGGAGTGACTTGGTCCCCCCTAGTTATTGGTGAAGGATAGTTCATAGACTGAACACAGGCTACAGAGAGTTGCCATTGTGCAGGTCTGACAAACTACATGGACCGAGGTTCTGAGGTGTCCACAAGACAGGTGGTGTGGCGAGACTGGCTCAGAAGAAGGAAAGGGATATTAGACAGAACAGGTGAAGTAGGGGAGGGACAGAAAGTTAGAGTAGAAGACACGATATGACGCATGGAGGATCAAACGTCTCAGTGCTGAAGCAGGCTCTCCTCAGACATCCAGCCCAAAGCTGGGAGAGGCGGCTCATGTCTGGAGTACTTCAGCTGCAGGAGGTCGCCTACTTCACTGATGGCCTCCAACGCCTGGCAAAGGAACAGACAGAAAACTCTTGAGCAGAATCCAAAGAGACATTATACATACAAAGGCTCGGACAGCAGATTATACAGTCAACGACACCAATCTGAATCGCTTTTGCAGCTGATAAATTAGGTGTTAATACCTAGATTTTCTACCATTCGACTTGTCAGAGTGGTGAAAAGTGGAAAGGGCTCTGAAAGCAAAGGTGAACAGAAGGCTCCTTATATAAACCACAACTGAACAGAACCTCCTCCACTTCTTTCCACTGGAGACTGTATCAGCATTGCAACACTGCAGGGCACCTGGAAACAATTTACCTTCCTCCTGACCTTTTTTCTGATTCCATGCTTTGAGAAACAGAGAGGGCTGGCTTTTCCAAAGACGGAAAAAGCGGCTCGTCGGAGTGCTCTACAAAGGCAGGCCCATGCCCTTTAAACGGACTATTACAAACGGTGTTGACATGCTCCTCAGTAAGATGAATGAAGTGCGTTTGGAGAGACAGAGCGGCTCATATAAACGTCTCTCTGAGCCACGCGGTAACACTTAGAGACAGCTTGGCCTTCCATGTTCTTTCATAGTAAAAAGGACATATTGGGAGCCTTCATTATTCAACAGGCCTCCTTTCACATACAAGGAAAAACACACACATGCAAATCTGTCAGCTGAGACAAGTCTACAGAGTGAAACTCTTTAATATACTGTTCATTCATTTATCCTTTCTGATGACTTACTGTATCAAGCATCTCTCTGGTATGACTAGCAGACACACAGAAACGTGCTCTGGACTCGATGATAGGTGTCGCCGGGAATCCCACGACCACTGTGCCGATATTTCTCTTCAACATCTCCCGACCGAAGGCCCTGCAAAGCGGCGGCAACGTTAGTCTGACTTGTGGTCTCGCCATCACCATCACCACAAATTAGATGCTGTTCCCGTTACTGAAATCATAAACAGCTTCCCACACATGAAGTCATATTCTATTTGGGGTAGTGTGACAAATAAATTGAATTTGAACTTACGAGTCTCTGTGTCTCTTCCAAACAAGACATTTGGAAACTTCTCTCTCTATAATTTGCCGTTATATTTATCATTGATAATAGAATTACATACCCAATTTTTGCAGGCATGTACAGCATCATGGGTACAACAGGTGAGTCATCGTTGCCGTAGATGATGAAGCCCATGTCGTGGAGTTTCCTGCGGAAGTAAGTGGTGTTTTCTGAAAGTTGTCTGAGGCGATCAGCGCCTGGAAAAGGAGAAGAAACATACTCGTGAATAGATTTTACAGCAGTATTTTCATAACCTGGGCCTAAGCTTTTGATAAGCTTACTGTTATTACTACTCAAAGCCAACTTGGTGGGAGAACAGTTCAATTACTATGGTGACTTAAGGTTAAATCAAAAATGCTCAGTAGCAGCAGGTTAGGTCTGCCAGCTCTACTATAGCTGTAGGAAACACTGGCAATGGACACCCTGTCCAATTGCAGCAGTTCATGTTCATGTTTCATCGTAAATGTAGCGTTAGACTTGTGCGATCATTATCATTAAAAATGTTCTGGTGACCTCATAATTTTAGGCAACTTGTGTAGAAGTCAAATCAGCTGAAATGAAAACACTCTTGGAGACGTGCCAGTCCTTAAGCTACAAAGCTATTTAGTGTTATTATTTCTGCTAGCAAGCTCCATAAAATTTGATTATCGGCTCTTGTTCCAGGGTTAAATGAATGAAATTGCAATTCCGAAGTGTTCCAACATTGCTGATTTCTCTATCTGCATTAAACTGCAGAGCATGAATATCAGCTGACGGGACAACTCAAAGTTAGAGTGAGGAATAAGTCCAGTCCTTCAGTGAGAAATGCAAGTCAGCCAAAAGAATTCCCTGGATGAGTCCAAGTAAATGTCTTGTTTTCTGTCAGAACATGCACTGGAGACAGTATCACTCCACTTGCCTTTCAAGACAAATAGGGATCGCTTAGTTTGAGGTCAAGAGGCTGATGCTAAGCAGACATCAACCCTTGTGTTCACCACGACACGCCCCATGCATTCACTTGTACAACCCTCAGGCCGAGAGTCCACAGACAGCATCATAACCAAACTTATAACCATATGGCACAAAACATAAACATGGAGAGCAAAAACACCATGCCTTCAAAGCACCCTAAGACAATGTGACATATTTATCCTGACGTTTGTCCCCTACAGACAATGCATCTAAAGCTATTCTCAGCACTGAATAATCCGCTGGAATAACAGCTGCGTGTGAAATTCAGATATTTTGCATTTTAAACGCTGTCATTGCCTTAAGTCTCATCCACATATCTGATTGATGCCAGCTTTCAACAACAATGCCCATTTTAATGCAGGTAGATATTGGAATCCATGAGCGACCATTCATAGCCACTTAAAAGCAGCAACAAACTGTTACCAGACAGCTCAACTGTCACTTTAACTTTGTGTCAGTGTCTGAATCTTCAAAGACTTGAATTTCAAACAGTGACGGGCTGCAACCAATCAGACTGTCATGTTAGTTTGCTACAAGGGAAACTTGTCAAGCTGGGATAAGTTGCAAGGTCAGCCAAACTAGCCTTTTCTTCTCTTCCAAGAAATGGTTTAGGGAAAACTTGATGACATGCAAAAAGAACATACTATAAAGTTTGCTCCAGGTGCTTATTCCTATACCTAATGATTTAATGACATTGAAACAAAGTAATCTGATCCTATGTAAGCATTTTAAAAGGGAGACTGCATCAATCAAGACTCGTAAAGAGTAAAGGGGTGCTGCCCTGCAAGAAAAACAAAGTCTGTGATATGTTTGTGTGCAAAGGAGATGAGCCCAACAGAGTTCGCTCTCCACAGATCTCTGGTTCTCAGCACCACCATGCTTTGTACCCAGCGTGAAGGCAAAGGAGAACACATACAACGAAAAACACATCTGAAAGTCATAAATGGAGAGGGTAGGAGAGTCCGCATACCACCACTTCAAGACCTTTCATCAGCCTGACCTGAATTGGAAATAAGCAGGGACTGTCCACATATTAGATCCTAAAATGAGCATTCACAAGAATAAAGACGTAGCGGAGAAACATGGTGCTGGGTTTACACATACTCCGTTGCTTTAAAAGGCCACGTAACACACCTTTATCTGCAGGCAAATAACTGCTGGTTGGCTGAGGAAAACAACCTTGATCACTTGGCTGGGAATGAAACGTTTCCCAGTGTAAACCGGCACACCCAATTTGGAAGAGCATGAGTACAACAGCTGGCAACGTTGTTGTGAATTGAAAGAAAGAACACAGCAACCGGGTTCTAAGACCAGTCCTCAGCTACGCAGCTCAGGAGTGCGAGACGGAAGCGTTAGCCGCAGATATATGCTGCCATCGTGTGGCAATGTCTAGTATCACAAGTTGGAGGAGGTCAAACTAAATTTCTCACTTCACTGACAATCATTAAGTGGGTGTAATGATATATGTCACCCTTATACTTTGGAGCCTGAACTGGTTCTAAACTGGTTTAATTAAACCAGTCGAACTTGTACTTACTAATTAAATTAAATGAATGCGCTATGTTGCCAATAGTTTGGGTGATGTTGTTTGTGTGAATTTAAGGCAGTTACCCAGTGTAGTCCCATCTTCTCCCATGATGATCTTCATGGAGGTGATTATCTGCTGGGCCACAGGAGGAGACATGGAGGTGGCATACAGGGCACTGTGAGAGTGGCACCGCAGGTAGTCGATTAGTTCCTGAGAGAGAAAACAACAACGCATCTTTTATTCACTGATGACAACATTATACTACACACCCAACTGTTAAACACACCAACAGTCACAGCTAGTGCTAAAGTGGTGATAAATATTGGTTACGATGACAGATTCAGGAGGTTTTCCAACTCTCTGACCTCACAGTCTTAGTTAAAATCCATCTGTAACTGACCAACCTTTTTGCCTCCAATATATCCACCAGCAGCACCAAAGCTCTTGGTGAACGTTCCCATCATGATGTCAACATCTTTGGGATCCAGGCCAAAATAGTCCACTACTCCTCTGCCATTAGGCCCCAGGGCCCCGATACTGTGTGCCTCGTCCAGGTACAGGTAGGCCTTGTAGCGCTTCTTCAGAGCAATGATCTCTGGTAGACGCACGATGGATCCCTCCATACTTCAGGATACAAAATAGAAACCATTAAAAAAATGTTAAAAAAATAAAAATAAGAACTCTACCACAACATTTTATTCTGTAACCCAATCTGTTGCTGTAATTTAACATGAAACATGGAGAAGTTGATGAAAGTGACAACTGCTGAACGTTTGCTAAGTCCATGTGTTGCTTTTGTTGTTTGCTCTATTTTAGCCGTTGAAGCAGCCTTGCAAATCTCAGAGGAAATAAAAATCCATTAACACTGCATTAGTAAAGGGGATCAATAACGTTGGGCAGTTTCTTTGACAACTATATTGATCAACAATATTGACTTCCTTAATTGTAAGTACACTTCAAAGAAAAGGAATACATTACGCTTACAGGGCGTTGGGTGCACTTCAGAATAGCTAAACACTCTAAAAATATACTGTTTTGCCTTCATGTCTAGGCTTTTATGCAATGCCTTTTTATATGAAACCTAGTATTTAGGATCTATGGTTCATGTAGAGCATTAATACCTTAACTTGCACATGCATTTGAGAAATCTAAATATAGATTAATGAGTCACGCAGAAACTGTTGGCTATCAAGTAATTGGCAGTTAACTGTGTAATGCTACACATCTGTGGCCTTGAAATACACAGTGGGGAAAAACAATAAAAACAGAAATGGATGTTTTATGGCAGGAGAGTTTTAGTTCATGCAATTTTCAAGCCGATATTATACTTCTGTGTGATTAAATGCACTATGCACAGTGCAGCAGAAATGATTGTGTTTACCTGTATATGCCCTCCACCACAATGAGAATTTTTTTCCAAGGTCGATGGGTTCTTGGCTGGCCGTGAACAATAGCGTCTCTCAGCAGCTTTTCCAGGCTTTGCATGTCTACAATACAGTAAACATTAAACTGCAAGAAGAGAACTGGTAAATAAAAATGTGGAGTGAAGAACATGTGTAGCCGTGTTAAATGTATTAGCTGTTCATTTTTACTATTAGATGAAGCAGATTGCCACTAATTACGGTGTTGTTGCTGATCTGAGATCTGAGTTACAGTGGGCTTCAAGTTGAGCTCACGTACTGTTGTGTTTGAAGACCCGAATTGTGGAGCCAGACAAGCGGGCACCCAGCACCAGCGACGCATGATTCAGCTCATCACTCAAGATAAGACAACCCTAAAAAAGAAAAAATAAATAAATAAACTGAAAAAACAAAATCATTACTGAACTAATGTTGAGCGGACAAGGTATGTTGCAAGAGTGGCAAGCCCTTATTTGACAGAAGTGCTTGCCAAATCCCAGTAGCCCTGGATTTCATACTACACTTAAGAGTTGAGCAACGAGTGTGTAGCCACACTGAAGAACGTACCTACAGAGAGGCCATTGCGGTTAAGCTGTTCACAGAACCACTATTACTCTGTGATGTCATGAATAAATGTGTGGTCACACTGGAATTAATCTGTTCCCACATTATATCTTACACTGTATGCTACACACCGTGCATACATGCAGAGCTATAATACACACACTTAAAAAAACAAACAGTCCTCATTAAAGTACAAACCTCTCAGAGTCTGACACATCCACATGATACACAATAAAACTGCACAAACAGGTACAAATGTCAGGGTGGGAATATCTTCATGATATCATAATTACGGTCAACGCCTTAAATACTGTTTAATGAATGCTGCGCAAGATTCACATAGTATGAATGAGCATGTTGCACAACACTGAACTATGCCATCACATAAAGGTGTGTGCTGGTGGAAAAAGCCGGTTATGACAATGTGCGACAAGGTCGTTGACTCATAGTTACTACCTTTTATTTTCCGTCATCTACATCTTTTTGTCTGATTGTGGTTAACAGGAAATGTGACTTTAGACTCACAGGATACACGCACACACAGGTCAAATTTCTCCTTGCTGTTAAATAGACATGGGCTATTTAAGAAAGGAAAAAGGGAGCAAGGCAGGAGCAGTGTGTGACGTGCAGCAGATAAAACAAGTGTAGTAAGGACAAACAGCAGGCCTCAACCTCCTGAACTCTGAATGTTTTGAAAGTTTTGGCCGGAAACTAGTGTGCTGAGGAACAGGCTAAACTCTTGGTGCCCGCCCTTACAGCCAATTTATTTTTCATTTTACACAATGAAGGCTCTTTCCTTAACTATAAACTGCATGCACTTGCTTCCAATTACCGTGTGGGTACAGGGGCCAGAAAAAAAGGACATACTCATGGATGTACTAATCCAAAGTCCTGAAGTGTGGTGGATGTTGTAGATAGAACAAAAAGTAAGGTAGTCCATACCTTTCCAGTGAGAGCAGGAATGTTCATGGAGTTGGTTGCAAAGCCCATACCAAAGGCCATGGATGACTCAACACCCAGGAACCTGGCAACTAACTTCTCCATTTCCTCATGAATATCCAGGTTCCCTGGAAGCAACATCCATTTTAACATAAAGTTCAGTACAGTAAGTCCAGACACCTTTACTTAAACTGAACACATCACCAGATTTAAAAAGATGATCTGTATCAAGCTACTCAGTAGCCTGTCAGAAGTATTTATTTATTCATCACAAGCTCATAAACGATTTAATCAAATAATTTAATAAGTCTCTTACCCATCTCACAGCGAGTGCTTCCCACTCCAGCTCCATACTTGTGTGTGGCCTCAACAGCAGCATCAGCGCAAGCCCCAGTGTTCTCAGCAAAGCCAAGGTAGTTGTATGAGCCCATGTTGATCACATTCTTCACAACTTTGCCTGTGTGCCTGACAAACAGAATTAGTACAGCGGCTTTAAGTTAAAGGAAATTACGTCCAGTTTTTTTGTCCTCGTCGGCACCTATTGTCTATCTTGCTGGTGACCTTTAAATGCAACTTATTATAGACCGTAATTATATACACAACATCAGCAAAGAGAGGTACAAGCAAAAAAATGCGTATTATAGATGTTAGCGTTCTAAAGTGTCACAACTTATCTGCACAGTTTGTCTGCAGAAATAAAAAAATGTCACTAGATTTGTTCTGGTCCACAAGAAGCTAAATTCATTCATCTTACTAACACTGAACAACACATATATACACATATAATATTGTAAAATTATAAATAAATGTACTTGAATGGTCTGTACTAAGTAGTAATAAATGTAACAATTAAAAAAGGTTAATTTGTTTGTAATAGATCATGTGTTAAAGACTGCTTCATGTTAGTGGCCAGTGTTTCTGTTGAGAGTCAAGTGACAGATACTCGTGCTTTCTAAATAAGCACGTGAATCATAGTTTATGTCACCGCTACCAGAAACGGCATGAGTGACCTAACAAGGCAAACATTGAGCTTCCTGTTGGATTAATCTCTGGGGTAGAAAATGCCTTTGAGGACAACTCCTTGGTTTGACATAATCATGCCAACCAAACAACACAGCAACTTACTCAAAGGTCCAGTTGTAGTCACGGGAAACTCTCTCCACCAGGTCCATCTTGGCACCAGGGACACTACAAATGGGGCGGTTCCAGTTGTCTCGGATTCTCATGTACAAGTTTCTGGTGTAAAAGTTTTCAAAGTCTTGATAGAGAGGGACGAAATCCTGAAGAGGAAATAATAAAGACAACATTTAAACATGCTTACAAAGCACACATCTATCAAACCTTTAACTTAACAGCAGTTTTATAAAGTATGACGTTGGGCTAGTACAACTAGTACAATTCTGTCACCAACGTAACCTTGAATGACCATCTAACAGATTCATTAATAATGTCTGCACCGATTACCTTCTGTTCCTCCCTCTCCCGGGCCACATGGCACTTCTCAATGTTCCAGTGGCGAAGAAAGTCCCTGAGGTACCCGAAGATGGTTAGGATACCATAACCCATGTAGGTGAGCACCGCCACCAGCAGAGGAGTCTCCTCAAAGGATTCCACAAAGGGCTTCTTGTACAGGTTGGAGTTGTGTGTGACATTTTGGTTCTGCGGACGTAAAAGATGGATTTAAAACACATGCAAGTTAATTATGCACTAATTATGCATTATGCAAATGTTAAACTATGCACCACGATGAGGTTCATCCTTGAATAGTAAAAGGTTTATTGTAAACATCTAGTTTAAACTGGTCACGCAAAGCATGATGCATGGCTGATTTCGAAAAATTGTTTTCTGGGAAAGAGTATGACAAAGGTTCCTTCAGCGCATTTGCCCTGATCTGGGCCCTGCAGATCCGTAAAACTGACATTAACGTAGGGTTAAAATTTATAGTTTTATGAATAGCAATATTTATTTTTAATTTCCGGGGCCATATAAACTTGGTCACACCCAGCACCACAGAAACTAGCACCGTTTAAACCTGAGCAGTGGACTGGCTACAAAAGCAACACTAAACAAATAAGGGCAGTCACTCATTACAGGCTCATGAGCTGCAGCTTAGCAACCGTACCTCATGTGACCAGTCATGCTTCTCAGAGAAATACCTATGAGCCAGGAACCAAGACAACACTGCAATTTGTGTGATGTGGTGTGTGTACGCATGGTTTTTTAATGTAAAGCCAGTTGAACAGGTTTGTGTCCCTGAGAGTCCAAGAAAATCTATTCAAAGACTAGCAAAGTTGGGCAGGCGTCCGGTCTGAGAGAGCGTCAACAAAAACACATTCAGGTTCACCATTCAAACAGACAGCAGCATTCTGGGGCCAACCTCAGCCTGACACCATGTTTGCTTCCGTTTCTCTACCTTTGGAAGCGGAGATTAGGAAGTGGTAGGCATGTGTCATTAGTTTCATAATTAGAGAGTACTGTGACTGTCCTAAAAGGAGGAACCAACAAAGAACACTGTGGATGGATACTCAGTGACATATTTAGAGCGATACGTCGGATAAATTATAAGAAATTTGCATGCAGTATGTTTCACATTGGGCCAAGAACAGTAAACAAGTGGGTGTGAGTGTGGCTTCTCTTAGCGAACTGCTGATTCAACTACTAGTAGATTTCTGATCTGAGCACAGAGCACAACCCTAGGACCTACAGTGTAATTCGAACCCTACCAGCAGGGCTCCTCTTACAATAGGATGTGTTGATACCTCTTTTGCAGTGCATATGGCAAACCTGAGCATTATTGACTTTAAACTTTTAACAGAAAGAGATCACTGGGAACCGGACACACATCCAGTACAATTAGTGGGGACGATGTACAAAAACGTCTGAATACTGGATGAAAAGATAGTAGTCGAAAAACATTGCAGTAGAAAACATAGTATGCATAGGGAGTGAACTGGTAAGACAGCCATAGCACCAGGATCCACTTGTGTAAATACACTATATGCTGAAATCAGCATCCCTGTAACTGAAGTCTAGTACGTGATTTCCCCAAACACACGAGGGACTAAGCACTAAGCTTTACCGCATGTGTGTGTGATATTTAGGATTTCTCCTGCCTGTTGCTTGCAACAAAGACATGTGTGTACCCCACCTCCACCACTACACATACACACACGCACTTTTAGTGTTTGCTGTGCCTTTCATTCCACGCTGAGAGGGACCACACCCTTCAAAGCTTGGAGACATTTCCCAGTGTCATGTGGAAGCAAGCGTGCCCTCTGTTAGACAGATACTCTGCAAAAACACATCGGGGTCCTGGTTTTCTTCACTCTACAACTTTGAGTAAATTGATACAGACGTCCCAAAGTAAGCTGCCCTTTCGGATCTTGTTTGTTACAGTTCTAGTCGTAGCAGCAGTGAGGGGAACTAAATAGGATTAAGGAACAGCTGGGTTCAAGTACAATAGTGAGCTGGTTAAATGCAGTGTCTTGATTAAAAGCTTCAATTCAATTCCAGATGTGGTCAAATGTGTGATGTCGGGTTTAGCATCCCAGAGGATGAGTGGTTGAGGGTGGCAATTAGATAAGTTCAGGTTAAGGGCGCACAAATCGACCTGGAAACAGACTTCTATTCAACACTCATGTAACCGGACACAGCAGCACACAAACAACAACAACAACAGTGTAAGGTTCCAAAGAGTCACCACTGCAATCCTACCTGATCAGGTGGCACTTAACACTCAACAGAAGCTTTAAAAAAGGATGATAATGACGTTTGTTTTATTATCCATGCTCAACATTATTTCTAAAAGGCCACTAACAATCTAGGAAGCATCCGATGTTAAATTGTAGAGAACAAATGGAAACCGCTAGCTTGAAATATGTCGCATTAGGACAATTCGCAGGCTATGACATAATCCCAGGCACATGTTCTTATATAATGACAGCGCTAAGCTAACGAAGCTAAACTAATTACGGTAACTTTGTGTCGGACAGTTAACTTATAGGCGATGACGTCGGTCCCGTGTCGCATGACCTCGGTACACGCGTTATGTCTTCCTGCTACTAAAACAGGACGTAACGTTACTCGTGTCTCGCTGCCGCACACACACAAACACACACACCGGCGAAACGAGCGAAGACGAGTATTATTATTTTCCCCCACGCACGCGCAGCCCCGCCGTTCGTCCATTCACTTGACGGTTGGGCCTTACCTTGTCCCTCGGGCGGCGATACTTCTGTGGCTGTTGGAACGGGCAGTGGTTCTTCACGAAGCCATTTTTGCTCGTTTTTTTGCCGTTCGAGGTCAGATGAGAAGCGTCTCCGTTCAGCAGCTTGTTGCCGGCGCTTTCTGTCATCTTTTCCCGGGGCGACCGTAACCGTGGGTGTCACAACTGGAGGCGCTCCGACCGAAGCAGCGTTAACGGTACAGTCATGTATGAGCTGAGAAAGATGGATTGAACGCCCACTCTGCGCCGTGATCGCACGAGCCTGCCGGAAATCTCCGCCCCCGAGCGGTTGCATTGGCCAATGGTGTTACTCTGCAACAAAGATCGTCTATGATAAAACAAATATAACTCCAACCTTGGTTAAAGAGAACTAACGTAATGCCTTTGTATTAGCGCCTCAAGTATTTATTTATGTATGATTGATTCGTATTTATATGCAAAACTTACTTATGATGTTGATTACTCTTACTGTATTATTAAAAATGATGTTTTTTCTGATGTTTGAGAAATCTGTTTTCTAAGTTTTATATAAATATACGTTTATCTTTGTTTCTGTGATGCAATGTGATGTGAAATATTAAAACGGATTTACTTCTACCTCACATTATCAACGTATTCTGTTTCCGAGACACGAATTTACTCAGTTTTTTTTAATCAACAGTAACGTTAAAGCATATCTCTCTTTAGAATCAAAAGAGAGTTTACTATTTTATAATTTCAAATTATGTTTGGTGCGTGAATGTTGAAGCAGAGTGAGAGGTCCTACTTTGCTTCTTAGTCTTTGCTAGGCGTAACCCTCTACATTCAGTGTAGGCCGTCCCCAAACGCAGCCCATGGAAATAACCCATAATAACCTTTGTTTAGGCGTCAGCGGAATACCCCATTCAAAAGACCCGCTATTTTTACTACATACATTTAACTACATATATAAAACGTATTTAACCTGAATAGCTAGCACTAGATAACAGCATCTAAAGACAACTCAAGCAGTGTCAGGCTCAGGGTGGCCGGCCAGATGTGCAGATGGAACAGATGCGCAATAAATGTTATCTGTAGACCTTAAAACTTAACCAAGGTGGCAGAGTAGTGTAAGCAATAATCTAGATTCAAAATACATGAAGAATAAGATTAATAAATCCTGACCCATATGACCTCTTTCAGGCTTCTAGGCTGGGACTTTTCTAGAGCCAAAACATCTGCAATATGGTACTGACAGCAGGGAGAAGGACAGCGAGTAGAACCAGGACAGCAGAACGTTGGAGAACATGGAGAATACTTAGAGAAGGAGAGAAAAGAGATGCACACAGACTAGACTGCTCGTAACATTAGAGAAAACCTTTCAGAGTAAGTGACACAAAGTATACAAAACCAATATTTGGTTTGAGTTCCCATTATGTAACTGGTAAGGGGGGAAAAAGCAGGGAACACACATACTTCCTTTTACATCATCTGGTCATGACGGGGACAAAAGCAACCGGAACACTTCACGGTTTGTGGAGAGAGGGAGAATTCTTTGGGTGTGAGACAATGCAACAACAACGAGAGCGTTTCCTAGAGTCACAGCCAGGAATCTGCAGTAGTTTTCCAGGTTGCACTTCCTGCTCTTTTTCCTGTTTGCTTCATATGATTTGGTGAAACGTGCCTCCGAGCACAGGCCTCTGTCTGAGATAAGGAACGATTGTTAGTGTAACTGTGCACCTGTAGGAACTTCTCTTCCTTCCTTTACTGCTGGAACGTGCTTGTTTACGTGCTGCAGGATTCCGCTCATTCCGTTCAAAATAGTGCACGTGTCGTGCAGACCGAGGAAGTAACACCTGCTCTACTGCAACCAACCTCCTAGATGGCGCTGTTGAGCTGCACAAAGCTGCAGCTCTGAGCGGAAACGCATCCACAATTAAAGCTTGTGCTTGTGCCTCAGGTTAGTTTGGTGTTCGGTGGCACTGATGCCCATTTAGTCTCTAAATCTTGACGTCCACGACACCCGTAATAACACGTGATTTTGATTTGATCCTTCAATCCATCCTCAAACTTCCTCCCTTGGTTCCCTCGTGAGGATGTAACCTTAAAGTGCAGGGTGAACTATGGGTCCTGCCGGTTTGTGCCAGCGTGCACAAAGGCAGTTAGGCTCCCATCCATTACAAAGCTGATAACGGCGATAAGGATCCAGCTTTAATAGGATCAGAGGCAGGGTTAAAAGAAACGGAGGTCTGCGTTCATTGATATAGACACTGTGAGGAGAATAACTCTGGCTGATTGTGATAAGGCTCCGCGAATAATGACTCAAAATGACACAGCAATTTGCAATCATCCATTTTTGAGCTGACCTCTAAAATGATAACACAATAAAACTGACTACTTTATTGTTGCAACAGCAATAGGAAATTATTATATGTATATAAAACCATATATTGATTGACCATGTGGGTTAATGGCAATCTGGGCATTGTCAGTGTTTCCCTGGCTTCCAGCTACATCATAAACTAAATGGTAACTATGAATGTGGCCAATGCACAAACATAATATCTATATTGAGAAAACCATAATTATTGTGCCTCCACTGACAATAGGACATGTCGCTGCAGATGGTTTTACAGTATCATTCACGTGGCGGATGATGATTTCCTATTCACCAAAGATGTATTCCCAGTCTCTCGCAGTTTCCCTGCTTTGATGTCATCTAATGAAATCATCAGGAGAATCAATCTCTCCTTCTTTTCCCCCGACAGCCTATTAAGGACCCAACGCTGCCCGAGAGGAAGTCTAGGCAAACAGCCATTTTTCATACTTCAGCGGCATCTAAATGTGGTAAATAACAAATGATGAAATCGCAGTAGTGCACAAGTAACCGTGCAAATGGCTCTAAACAGGAATGCTCATTGCCAGGAATTAAGCCCGTGCACAAACAAAGCAAGTGGAAGCCACATCCCAATCAATAATTCATTCCGCTGCTGCTGGATAATTCCTGCAATCGATGTTTCTAACAATCACACAAGGACAAAGTGTCAGTCTGAGCCTTGCGGTTGACTTTGCAAATGCAAATAGAGGAGGGGGGGGGGGGGTTGTAATGGAAGTGTACGTCGCCGCACATGTTGGTTTATTAACGTAAGGATCATCCAACCACCACCAGATGTTCGCCTTGAACACTCTGTGCGGCGCCTTTTTCAGATAAAGACATTTGGCCGAGGCATCAATCAGTTCACAGCAAATCCGTGCACTCCCACCACGGTTGGGCGGGTCCTGCTGCCAGCCTGCAGCGGCTGGACTGCTTTGTGACTGACATAACCATTAGAGATTGTTACGGCTGTCTAAACCGAGCGTCCGTAATAGATGATGCACGCGAGGAGCCGCTGAGGAGAGGATGGATGTTTCTCCCCAGGATTCAGGTGCGGCGGGCAGGATGGAGAGACGGAGTGACAGGCAGTCCATGTTCCAGTGAGCAGCAGCCGCTGTGCTGCACTAAACTGTTGGTGTAATGATGAGCGAATCAGCCAAAGTGAGCACAGATGAGGAACTAGGGATAAGAGTGACAGATGGCAACTTTGTGGCTTTGCAACCGGCATTCACACTTAGCGCTCAGGTTATTAGTAGAATAGTGAGTTGGAAGAGGTAACTAAGATTGAAATATTGTTTTTATCCTAGAAGAACAGAGGAACAAATCTCACGGAGCGCGATACGATCGCCTGCCGGGCGCCATGTTTGACAGGCCCGAAGTAGCAGAGGGGACATTCATCACTAGACCTTGGGCTTTGCTGCCACTGAGCAGACACGGACGAATAAATATCCTGGAATAAACTACGAGAACGAGCTAAGCTACCCTCCTTCAAATCCAAAAAAAAAAAAAGTGGCGAGCAACAACTCAATATTGTTTATTATTTCTGTGTTTGTTTCCTCGTGGTGCAGAGATAAGAGCCATCCATCATGGCCTCCGCGCGCGACCTGAGGATCCCATTATGTCCCGGCACAATGTGTTCACCGTTTAGACCGAGCGGCGCACAAAGGCTTTGCCAAGGAACCAATTTCCTCCTACCTTCATGAATAAGAATCTCATTCATCTTCCACCGCGCACGTTCATAAAGGCAACAAGAGCTGAGAGGAGAGCCATTATCAAGCTGTCCTTAACACTTCAACAATGGCCCGAGTAAACAAACGCGGGCTAAAACAGGCTGCTTTCCCGAGATAGGGACCCCGCAGGGCTGCAACGCAGGAATTGATTGTGATATCTTTTGTATTAAAATTTCTATCTGTTGCATATTCGTTATATGCACAAATGTCTATGTGTGTGTGTGTGTGTGGTCTAAAAACCCCAACCAGGGCACCCATGACTCAGATTCCCTAAGCTGGTACATGTCAGATTGATTTCTTCACACTGACACTCACACCAGGGCCTCACAATAAACCCCCGCTGTCCTGAAATCACCTCACGCCGACAGCAAGCGGGGTGACTTTTCATCCATCCATTCAGCATTTATTCACACACAGGGATAATACACAGACACACACACACACACACACACACAGAGGCCTGGGCTTATAAACACCACACACCACTGTTCTAACGCACTGAGCAGTGTATCAAGCATTTTAAATGGGATTCACAA
Organism: Betta splendens; assembly: GCF_900634795.4. Classification (NCBI taxonomy): domain Eukaryota; kingdom Metazoa; phylum Chordata; class Actinopteri; order Anabantiformes; family Osphronemidae; genus Betta; species Betta splendens. Next base: position 5,143,955 of record NC_040901.2, on the reverse strand, counting down.
GAGACAATGGAACCACGCTTAAATTAAAGCAACTGTGCAGAATCTGAAGAAAAAGCCAAACGCAGTGAGCAGGAATGAAAAATACATAAAAATCACAGTTAAACTACATCAGAGCTCTTCTTCCATCACACAGTCATGGTTTTGGGCGGCTCAGCTTGTTTCCTCGGGTGCAGAGTGGAGACCAGGATACAACACTGTGCCGTCTTTGACCCTTTAATGAGCTCTGATGAAGATAATTAGTCTCCTGCTCTCTAATTATTAGTGCATGTGCAAATATTAGACCGTTGCAGCAAGTTACTATGCAATAATTGTGGTAAAGGAGTGGAGAGATTGAGTTTTTCTGGTTCTTTCATATTTCTCAGCTGCATTAGAACATATGGTGCAGGTCCACAATATGGCACTAATGCAGGAAGCCAGAACTACCAACAGCGCCTATTGAGGACAGCATAAATCACTAGCATGTAAGAACTGTCGAAGCCCTATTCAGGCGTGTGTGAGGGATGGTGCTGCGCAGTAGATTTGTGAATGTGCTGGGCCGGATAATGTCATGTTGATTATTTTCTGAAGGGCGGAAAAATAAAACTGTCAGTCTGCATAAATCACAATTAATTGTAATTAATGGAACTAGTTTTGTTCTAATCATCGCATAAATCGCAGAGCCCGTTTGCGCTTTGAGAAAAAGTCACCACTCTTGCTGGAATTTATGGCGTCCCCGAATTACGCTGTAGGCATTTAATCATCCATGTAGATGAACGGCATTACACAGGCAGTGAGTGAAGTGGAGGAAATTTACTGCCAGCGCACTACAAGTACTACCATTAAAAACAAATACACGTTCCATTACGCTACATGTTGGAACAAAGCCGCTTTGAAAGGAACTGAAAGAACAAGTAATTTACATCTGTGACTCCCACACATGGAAGGACACCAATTACACACTATATGAAATTTATTCCATTGGTTGTAATGTACAAGAATTATAAAGCGCCTTGCTTTACATCTTACAGATAGGTTCATGTCGCTGTACATGTCTGCTATCAAACGTGGGCTGTAACTGTGCTCACGAACACACCAGGCTTAAATAAAACCGATTTGACAAATAAAGTCAAAAGGAGGGTGATGGGGGGTAAATGAAGCCAAGGTAAATGCGAACACTTCTGCTAAATTCCATTTGTGTACTAGAATAAACAAAAGTAAGTAATTGTTAGGTCAAATATTACCATTCACATTGGAAAGGACATTGACTGCACTGTACAGGAGTTTCAGCTGCACCTGCTCAATATTTAACAGTTGATCTATAGATAAATGACAAAAAACATGTGAACTAAATGACAAATGTAAAAAAAGAAAAAATGGGACAAGAAAAGAATCTTTTACAATACTTCACCTTCTTTCAAATTGAAAGAAGGCTGTGACAGAGGATTCCTGATAGAGTTGAGTATGTTAAAAACACACTCGGGCTCCTGGAGGGTGTAGACCACGTCCCTACTCCACGTCCTCACTCCTTCCTCCGCTTCTTGTCGTGATAGTCGTCCTTTGAGCGGCTGCTGGTGGAGGGCCTCTTGGAGCCGCCGTGCTGCTTGGCCTGCTCCAAGAACTTGTCCAGACCGAAAGGATCCTCCTCAAACTGGACCGGGCCTTCCCGTCTCTGACCGTGATCAGCGCCCGAGAACTCTTTTCCTGGAACAAATCTGATGGTGGAAATAACACACACGAAAAAGGATCAGAATATGCTGCAATGTTTTAAAAAAAACAAGGGGAAAAACGTCCAACGGGGCTGCATGTTAAATATCACTGTATCCATGAAACATCTTTTATACTGCAAATAAATTAGCTCAAGATTAGATTTCCATTTTTTTTAAAACAATAGAACAAAACCCACACACTCGTAGAGGACAATGACAAGCTGGTGACTAAACATATGGGACAGGTTATGCTCCGCTAGTAGAGTGTGGCGCTGCTGCCCCAAGGACAAGGTCTCCTGCTGGGACAACATGTGTGCGTTTGCCCTTTGTCTCAAAATAAAGCTGGAATGACCTTGAACATAACCTGGCTATAGTTACGCTTTATGATTTCATCTGAGGAGGTTAAAACTTACCCAACAGCCATGTTAAATCTAGTTGCAGTTCGGAAATTGTTTTACATTCTTAGCAACTATAATTCCATTTGAGAGGTTTGAAATATTTATTGATTTATTGTTTTTGAGTGACTGAGTTTGCCTTCCACCGACCTGTTGTTGTGCATGATTTGGTCAAAGTCATCAGAGTAGGTCTCTACATTCTTCGTGGGTCTGTAGATGTTTTGGGCCATGTCTCTGCCACTGCGGAATGGTTGGTCATACACGTTGTATGTGTCGTCCTCGCCGCCTGCAAAGCCACTATCCATGCCCTGAGGGAAATTACAAAAAATGAGTACACAATAACACTTACCTACACTTTTCCAAATAAGACATTTTGCAGACACATCTACTGGCTGGCTGCTTTCATTTTAAAACAGCGGAACAAATACCTATTTTAGTATAAATGCAGCAGGGTACATGCAAAATGCTCGAACCTTGCTCTGATTGAAGAGTCGCTGGTCGTATTGGGCCTCACTGGAGGAACGAGGGTTAGGCATGCCCAGAGCAATGAGCTCGCTGATATCTCTCTCTTGGTCTCTCTGCAGCTTCGACCTGAGAAACAGGACAATGTCAAAAATTTAGCAAGAATTTACTGCAAGAAACCAAAACATCTTAAATACGAACACATTTCTGAAGCAACATGATTAAGAAACAATAGTTAAAATAAACTGATAAATAATATTTTATAATAGACGTATGTAGCAAACAGCAATAAGTTTAAACCTGCAATTAAAAATGAAAAATCTGCATAAAATAAGACGTCTGTTCATTTAGTTTGTTCTGGCTTTCTTGACTGTCCTTCAGCAAGCAGCAATCTCAAAGTTAAGTGAAAGGTAATTTTAGGATAACAAGGTTTCTGCTGTCTGACAGCTGGAATTGTGATTGTGATGAGGTCTCCACTGAATTTCACTTCCTCTCCTCCTCCAGGGCACCAAAATTCCATCGTTCAACAGCCTGACAGTGTGCACACCAGCTGAACACAAACACAGTCTGATCACACGTCTTACATGTACAAACAGTCTCTGGATCATTGCAGATGATGATTACTGCCTGAGCCTGCAGGATCCTGCTGTGCGTCTTACTGCTAGGCCCATGAATGATTCAGCAGTGAGCAGTGCATCTTTGCCAGTCTGTGTGTGTGTGTCGTGAGGAGGAATGGGTGAGTTTAGAGTGTGTTTAAAGCGCATGTCCAGCACCTCTTATCAGGAGCAGCTCTGGAAATGTTTCTGTCGTGCTGTCTCTCTTTCCTTCTGTCATGGCGGATCTCGTCACGCTCCCTGGCCTCGCCGTCCTCTCCACCTGCTGCGTGTGGCGGTGGCAAAATGGGCGAATGGAAAAAGGGGAGAGTAGGGGTGTAAAAACACATGAAGAACATTTTTTTTAAACAAGAAAGCCACATACATAAGGGAGGGAGTAGGTGACAGATGATGGGAAATGGTGCAGAAATGAAAAGTAACATGAAGATTGAGATGGAGTAACATAAGGAGGTGAGGGAAAGAAAGGAGGGGAGTTGCAGGTCAGCAATTCAGATTTTACATGTGATGCGATGTATATAAAAGTCAAATAAAAAAATGTATGTACAAAGTACGTGAACAATTAATTTTCACATTTCTAAAAATATGTATGAATTACCAGTGAGAAGCAGAAACATAATTTCACAGCGTACTGATCCTGTCAACACTGGCTGGGTGAAAAATGTTGCCATTACTTATGCCACTCATGTTCCAAATTTGGAGCTGGTGACAGCACTGACAGCTGACTCTGCTCCACTTGCTTGGAAAACCACACACCTAGAAGCCTCATATGAAGTCTGGTATATTAACGTCTCTACTCCACAGCCTTTGTCTTTAACACTCACCTTTGTCTCCATGACTTTTGATGCCAGCCCTCCGATCTCGAGCCATCTGGGCCAGCTCCCTCAGTTTCTCCTCCTTCTTCTCCTTCTCCTTCTGGGCCATCTTCTTCTCTACCTGGGCTCGCATCTCAACTGCTTCTCTGGCCTAAAGACAGAACCAGTGTTTCATTTAGAAGCAAGTACAAATGTGCACATTTTAGATAATTAAGCCAACCTAAACAACAGATGAGACAGAGCTATAAGTAGTACCTTTCTATCGGCAATGTAGAGCGCCTCAGCTAACTTGGCAAAGTTTTCATTGATGTGAACAGTTTGCAGGCCCCTACCATCTGCAGCCAGACGTTTGTCCAGAGGAATGGTGTAGCCCTAAGACACATAAAAAAAAAGATTAGAAAAGTGAAGATGAGAGGGCATCGAAAACAAACAAGACAAGCGCTGGGTGCAATACAAAAAAGTTGTATAAATTCACCTTAGCGTTCTTCCAGTTGGATATGCATGGGGGAATCTTCCACTCTTGCTGCTCCTTGACAGTCATCTAAAACGAAAAGACAGTATGCCATCTTGAATTTCCTTTGGACAACGCAAACAGTTACATTTTATAAGCCTTACTTTAGTTACTGAAAGCAACAATTGGCTTATATGTCAGCTGTAATAAAGCTGTACCTTTCTGCTTGGAGAATGCATGACGGGGGCAGGGGGAGAAGGAGGTCCTCGAGGAATCTTCTTGTTGATCCTGAAACAATATTGCACAAATGACCAACAGTCAAACTTAACCGACAAGACAACTGTATTAAAACACATCTAGGTGAAACAAAAATGTTCCCTTAGTTAATGATATACATCTAGCTACATCTATTTGAACATGCCTAAATGTTAATTTCTGCTAAAATGAGAATGAACCTTTCAAGGGAACATTACCTGAGAGGGAACTTTTCCTGTACGCAAGTTATTCATTTTTCAAATTGTATGAAATTTTTAGTGCTTCTTTTAAAAGCAGATTATGCTTTCTAACACTCTTAAAAAAGGAGCTATTTACACAGAAAAGCATCAAGATGCCGAAACAAAATGCATTAGTTATTTTTATAGTCTGGGGTTTTACTAATTATGACATAAACATTGCATAAGCAACTTTATAAGTTTTGGTTCAAGTGACAGAAATAAAGACATATTTACATACTTGAAACGTGGTGGTTCCATTGGGTCTTTCTGCATCTCCACCATGCGAATCACTCTCTGCTTGGCCCCCGAGTTAAAAGCCACTCCCTGCTGGGATGGGGTGTACCTTGGAGTGAGAAAAAGAAAGAAAAATGTGTCACCGTGAACTCGCATGTCTGCAAGGGTGCAACAACATAAAGTGGAAACTGGTTTTCGTCCCTACTTTAAATCTTAATATATGTGATGTGGTAATGCTGGAAGTGTTTATGCTCTACCTGATGTACTGTGCAGGAGCTTGTTTGTCTGCAGCTCGTACAGGCATGGCAGCTGCAATCTTTTGAGACACCTGCTTATCCAGGGCTGCACGAGTCTTCTCTGTCAACTACAAGGAACATACAAAATTAACAACCATCATCAAGTGTAAATATTAATCAAATTCACCTAATAATACTCATAAATGTTGATAACAAGACTGCTCTAATTTCTTGACACCAGTAAATTCCTCGGGGTGGGTTACCTCTTTTACAGCCTCCTCGTCAGGTTTCTGTAGTTCTGGAGTATCTTCGTTTAAAACTTCCTTTGGGAGCAGATCTGTGTACTTACTGAAGACCACCTACAACAGAAAAGAAAGGAAGAATTACCTAACTGAGTGTAAATGGTTAAGCTACTAACCCTATTGGGTTTTAACAATATGTATTATGGTTCAAATGTATTATATTAATGGACATGAACATAAAGAGCATTATCACATTAGAGTTGTATTAGGAAATTGTCTACCTAGATTACGTTACTCAACCTGTGAGTGACCATATAAAATGTAAATGAGACCTTAACAGAGAGACATACACAGCCTTTCACTCCTTTTATGTTTGCTCACATAGTTTGTTGTGTGTGTTCATTACATATGGCTTCATACCTTATCTTTCCCCTGTCCTTGTCTGGCAATGGCATCATATTTAATCTTTCCTTCTGCATCCACCTGCACTGCCAGGGCATTGGATGTCTTCTTCTTCCTGCCCATCTCCAGGGGAAACTGGGCCACATGGATTTCTGGGAAGGCGCCTCCATCTCCAAAGTCCTTCAGAAACAAAAAAAATACATAGTTGAGCTATAATAAAGACAGAGACCTTCAGAAATATAAAAATACATAGTCAAGATATTATTAAGACAACAACAGATATGTTGTTGTGGATCTCCACTACATTGTGTTTATATTGTAACCCAAGTACAGAGCATTGTAATAGAAATATCTCCAACCATATAATTAAGGAAACTAATTTTAAGCAACTTGTGTTATGAATCTTTATATGTCCTGTAAATAGATTAACTTATTCAGCATTACCTCAAGTGCGCGAGGTACCCAGCCTTTTCTGAGTCCATAAGGAGGGGGGTCCTTACGGGACGAAACCAGGGCTGTGGAATAGGACTTCTGGGCCCGGAGCCTTTCCTCTGCCTCTAGCTGGTCCTGAGACAGCTGGGTCGGTGCCGGCAAAAAACTGGCCACAAACAGCATGTCTTAGTTGCGACGATAGCATTACCTTAGCATTAGCACCCCATTACATTAGCTGACAAAACACCGACTAGCTTGGAAACGACACAACAGCTAGCTAGCTAACAGTCAATCGAGCTAATAATTAATGCGATTATTAATTGTTCAAGCTTTGGACTATCGCTAGAACAACACATATAGGACGGTAACAGTAATACGGTCTTGTGATAATGGGTGCGTGCTAGCTACATGTAGCAACCATTTAGCGTTAGCGTTAGACATACACAATTTTAGCTAGGTAGCATTAGCTTGCTAATGTCGCTAGTTTGATTAAAACATGACTAGAGTGGGCAGATCAAAATCATCAACGTGAAATATTAAACGTAACATGTACACTTCATAACATGAAGCTGAAACGACATATAAAAAACATATCAAAACCCTAATAGGCCTTAGGCATGGGACTCACCTCGCTAAAGACATCTTCGCCTTTCTTACTTAGCAATGAACTGGGCATGCGCAGTGACAACACGGAAGAGAGAACCGCACAAGCTTACGTTAGTTTTAGTTATTGTGACTCTGTATAAACTGTGACCTGTACGAGTTTTCTCATATTAAACTTGTATGTTTTTTTATTTTATTTTATTGGTATATGTTTTTAGATTTATTTTAAGATAATCTTGCTGCTGTAGAGTCTGGTAAACAGCGATGTAATTTACATTAATGTGATAATGAACACGCCTGCTCAACATCAGGAGTGTAATCCTGAAGAAGCTAAATAAAATTCAGCCGTCATTTACTCAGTTATGACTCATTTACTCAGCAGCAGTTGTTTACGTGTGTAAAAACATCTTCTGGTAAAGTCCTATGTTTTTTAAACACATTCTAGTATATATTCACATCTTGGCTTAATAAAATGTACTGAGTCTCATAGGGTATAAACAGACTACTCAGGTATTATTATCACAATTATTAACTTGAGAAACTTGTGAGTGAGTTTAAAAAATAATTGGTGGTAATTTTCAATATTCATTACAAGAAACAGTGCCCCTAAGCTCTGCGAGCATAATTGGATATTAACATGTAGCAAGCTGTTAAGGGTTTAGGATTTTTCCCCGGGTGGTGGATATTTCTGCACTGAAACAGTGAGTGGAACAAACATCAGGCTAAGTTTGTTACATCAAAAGTACAGAGCCAAAAGTGATATACTGCACATTTACCACAAGTGTAGTGCTGTAGTAAATTTTGAATTCACTATAATGAAATATAAGATTTTGTGATATTTTTACACCTATGTTTTAGACCTCATCATTTCTTCCTCTAAATTGTTTTCAGGCTATATGAATTATTATATATGTTTTGTTTAATGCTACTAAACGGAGAACGTAAATGTTTGCAAGATAAATTAGGCCATGAAATATGAGAAATATATAATGTCACTTCACTGCATTATGCTATGCTGTTATATTGAGGTGATGTATAACACAGGCCATCTTTCTTGTAACGATCAGCAGTAAACATGACGTCCCTGTTCTGAGTGTCTGGCACCTGTTGGTCTCTATTCCACCCTTTGCTGTGTCTGACTTTTTTCTTTCTTTGCTTCTATCAGCCTGTCTGCCTCGTCCACATCTCTCTATCTCCTCTGTGCTCCCTTCCCATCTTTCTTCTTTCTCCTTTCCTCTCGCTCTCTGTTTCTCCGAGGAGGAGGCAGTCTGTCAGTTTATCAGCAGAGACGCGGTTTATTAATGTGACACGGGGTAAAAGGACATGTCAAAGGAAATCAATCACCGGGCGGTGGCACGGGACAAGAAAGCTTTTAATAAACCCAATCATCTGGCTGCTTCTCTCTACGACCGTGCCTGGTAAAGAGGATCTCTGGACCTTCCTGTCCGCCCCTCTCCGGGCCTGCTGCTGGATGACCGATGGGCTGGGCGTCCACTCAGTGCTAAACTGCAGTCAGCCTTCAAGGAGGGTTTAAGTTAGGTTTGGGATATCTGAGAATTTGCTTGAGAATATCTGGACACGATCAAATCCCAATCTTATAAATATATAAAATAAACAATGTGTGGTTGAAGGAGAAACAAAGAGGAACCAAAGCCAGTGCTACTCCCTTTTCGTCTGAGGAGCAGCCAATGTACCCATCAGCTTAAATGTCAGACCACGACAGCAAGGGAAATGCTCTTGACTGTTCTCATCATGAGGTCAGAATAACGCACCACGTGCTGCCAGTTGTGTGGCTTAAGTTGGGCTTGTGGCAGAGGACCTTAATGCAAGCTGACACTAAGGTGCCAGAGCTATTGGCTATGTCAGTGCTCCTAGCAAAAGGAGGGTGCGATGCTCAGGGATGCAGCACATGCTCTGCAAAACCTCCACATGCCCCTCACTCGCTCTAGGGCACGGAGGGATCAGGGCAGAGGGAGGTGAGGCTCCGAAAAAGCAAAGACCTGAAACAAACATTCATGTGTGGTTCACAAATATGGATGCTGAACATTTACGGTCCTGCCATGACCCTTTCATACGGCTACTTCTTCTACTGTTGGTTCGAAACAATGTAATAGACAGGTTGAAACTACCTCTGTGAACCAACGCTAATTGATTGGTTCATAACTGCTGATGATGAGTCCTTTTGGCTTCATGCCCCTAAGTGATCGTGTTCCAGCACATGCATTTGGCACAGGATGCACTTTCTGAAGCAATACAGTGTGAAGGTTCAGTGCGTTGCCCTGGACACTGATTTCATGGCCAGAAGGAGTAACACACAGTTGTGCGTGACATAATGCAAGTAACAATTTCTTAGAATGAAATGTCACTTCGCATGATTATAAACAAAAGAGTGATTAATGGTTGGCTAATGAATAATTAATGAGCAGATTATTACATACTCAAAATGACAATGTCCTTCAGATGAAGGTACAAAAATAGTAACTGAAGTTTAGATAATGAGTTTTTGCTATAGTTTGTGTCAACCAGTGGCATATTCCTACTTAATCAGGGACAAATGACTCATTAATGAGCTGTTTTCTAGCCCGTCTAGCAACTGATCAGTTCATTAAAACATCGTCTGTTACAGTATATGGCACTGTAATAAATTATTTATATTCGATTCATTACCTACATTAACTCTTTATTTACATATCATTTTGAAAAGTTTTTGTTGGTTACTGCAACCTCTGTCTTGGTACCAGAACCCTGATTTGCTGAGAAAAAACATGTCAACCTCGATGCTGTCTTCTCCTCACACCTCCACGTCCACGTTGTTCCGCTAAAATCAGTTAAAAGGCAAACACGGAACTACGGAGAGCGTTTGTCAATTCATCCGTTTCCCGAGTCGAGGAAATCAAAAGGGAGTCTCTCTCCCCCTCTCCCCTTTTGTGAGGGAGTCGATGCTGGAAAAACGAGCTCCTCCCTGTCGGAAATGATTCATGTCACAATTACTACCAGGTAAATACTGGGAGGAGGAAAGGAGGAGGAGGAAAAAAAACACACAAAGTGAAAGCAAGAGCCTTGTGGCTGTTTGTGGGGAGTGAATAAAAAATTAATACAACTCAAAGTGGGTTAGCTGCAGTTTCTATGTGCATGTACGTAAGCATGAATAATATACTACATATGCACAAACAAATGAAGAAATTTAAGGCCCGGGCTGTTTGACAAAGTGAAGCAGAGCCTCTGTGTGTGTTTTACTGCAGTCCTACACCTGATATCCCAATTTCGCAGAGCTCTTTTACTATGTGTCGCCTCGGATTATAGCCGGCAGAGAGATGCCCTTAGATTAGTCGCAGTCTATTCCCATTCACTCCTTACCTGTCATATATCATTACACACTGAATGTCATTAGTTTTCCTCTCTGCAGCTGTTTCAATGAAGGGAATCAGTTTGAATTACATGCATGTGTCCTCCTGTATATTGGGAAGAGCATCATTGGCGAATGCGGCAGACAGGTATGAAGAGCCACTGGTCTGATAACTCTGACTTGTCCGTTCGTTTATGTTCGTTCATCAATGGTCTGTGGCTAAAAATACCGTGGATGAGAGAAGAAGACGGAGCCAAACGGCAGGTTGTTGTTGTTGTTTTAATGGCTGCTAAATTCCCCTTAACCTTTCCCCGTGACCTTTCGACTGTGTTGTTGAAGCCGCAGGCCGTGCTATCTGCTCTCCGCAGATTGGAGCCTCTCCTGCTCCGCTCTCCTCGTTGCCAGCGCCAGGATGGAGTCCAGAGGAAGACGGGGCCAAACAAGGTCAGCGGAGGGTTTTTTCACAGTTTGGGGGGTTTGAACAGACCGTGAGCACTGGCAGCGGAGCCTTTAATCCAAAACACCAGGAATATGGACAGCGGGCACCTTACTAGTCATTGATGTGCCCCAGTATTTTTTCATTCATTTGTGTTTGTTTAGTTTGCCTGCATGTGGTCAAGTGGCCAAATAATCTATTAAATCAATTTGAAAATCCAAATGTACCTGCTGTGATACAGGGAGCGTGTCATATAAATCAAATGCAGCGTCCTCTTTGGGAGATAAGTTCACCACTAGATGGCAGCACCACTCAAAGCTGGGTTGTCAGTCTTACACACACACACACACACACACACACACACACACACACACACACACACACACACACACACACACACACACACACACACATTCCTGAATAAATACAAGCACATAAGACGCCTGCAGGTGTTTCTATGACTGCGAGCTCGACTACGCTGCATCTGTTTTGCATGAGAAAGAGACAGACATTCAAACGGCGAGATGGTGCTGTATCTTTGTAGGGTTTTATTATTATTGTTATCATTATATTTTCTTTGTGCGTGCGTGTGCTTGTGCGCAGTTCAGCGCGAGTGCCAGAGAGAGGGAGCCAGCAGCGGCCGGTCAGGGCCTCTTTACATCACTGGCTGTCTGAGTTATTCCTGCCTCTCTGGATGCTTCCCAGCCTTACATCGTGGAGACCCCATTCTGGGGAGGTGGACTCCCATTAGCCCCACCAGTCCCGTCACTGACCTCCCAGTCTGGAGATGAAGCCATTCATTGCATAATTGAAAGGAGAGCTAATTAAAATGCTCTCAGCAAACACTGACTTCAAATAAACAAACACCCCCACCTCATGCACCTGCACTCATCGCTCTGCACCAACGGCCCTCGAACGCGACGCCTCGGTGCTGATCTGACCTTGAGAATGTGTGTGTGTGTGTGTGTGTGTGTGGGGGGGGGGGGGGGGGGGGGGTACAGTGGGCTCAGGCAGGAGCAGCAGGGCTAATTTCCAAAGCGTGTCTCTTGATGAAGAGCGCTGATAGTGAGCAGCAGCAGCAGCAGCGTCTCCAGCAGTGCAGATATGTATCGCTCCACATTTGAGACAGAGCCCTCGAAGTGAAGCCAGGATTTTAAACATCCGCAGCTCGGCTTCATTTTCTGCTCTGTTTGACGTTGAGCAGAGGCAAAATAAGGCGATCTCAGGCAGTGATGAAACTTTAAAGCTGCAATAACTAATACAAGAGCGACGGCGCAGTGTTTTAGCAGCGAGCTTGTATTATAGTCCGTCTGCTTTGGCCTTTTGAGCTGCAGCGCCTTCAGGACGACTTTGTGAAGGTTCCACTCGTCTTGGAGGCGAAAACCAGCCAATCAGCTCCTGGTGGTGTCATCCAAGCAATCAGGGAATCAGGTCTGAACACCCCCCCCCCCCATGCTTCCATCTTTATGCATGAATGCTCCCGAAGGCCACCCTCCACACTTCCCTTCCATCTTCATTTCTCCCATTCAACTCCCTCCACCAAAATGGACCTCATTATCACAATAGGAGCCAGCGAGGTGCACCCAGGGACGGGCGCGTTCCGCACAGCGACCGGGCGACGCGTTCCGGGCGGCGCTCGGCCCTAACTGCATCCGACGGGCGAAAGGAGACGGAGCAGCTGGGCTCCGCGCGCAGCAGGTAGATCGGCAGATCAGCTGGCGACGGCTCCCGAGGAGGGAAGGACACGGCTGCCGGATTCAGGCTTCGCTCCACCTTGTAGAGTTGGTGCGATGATGACGCGTCACCGGGCTCAAACCCTTGGTAATGTCATTAGACTGTGATGGGGGAAGGACAAGATGGTGTCCGCGGGGACATCATTTGCTACTACATGTAGGGAAAATAAGGGAGCGCGCGATGCATTTTGAATGAGTACACAAATTTTGATTTGAGAGTAGGCAACGGGGGCGGGTTCAATTATTCAGAGACAAATGCAGCGATGCTGTAAAAATGTCCCAAATGATCCTGATCCTCGCAAATAAACAGTGGCTTGAACCTAAAAAGGAAATTTGAGGAAAATAAAGGAGACATGAGCAATGTGTTGTTATTAGGAAGTATAGAGCTTGTGTTTCAGGCCAATGTGGAACAATGGGAGCAGCGTCTGGAAGTCATCAAAGACAAGGACTCTGTGGGATCTTTCTGAGGGAATCACTTTTATGCCGCGTTTTATTCCCTGAGCCGGCGCGAGATCGATGCACACAGTTACACCCGCTGCTTTATGTTCCCACGCGACACACACACACACACCACGCGCGCGCGCGCGCACACACAAAACACGACGGCAACAACAAAAAAATGTCAATCGCGCTGCCGTTGGGAGGAAGGAGTTGCCCGACATTGACTCAATTGACCCGGCGCTCCCGCCGGATTGAAGTGTTTTTGGCTGAGTGAACAGTGTTTCAAGGTTATGGAGGGAGATGCAGTCAAACGTAATGGCAGCCTGTAATGAGTGTTTTCCTGTGGGATGGACAGTGACTTTGTGGATGGCAGGTGATTCCAGGCCTGAGGGAGAAAAATTAGAAACTCGCCCGCATCCATCTCGCCGCTCCGACTAATTTCAGCCGATGAAGCGACAGCATACACAAAACTCTCCTCCTTTGATCTCGTCTAATTTTTTATCTGCTTTTGGGTCAATGTCAGAACCGTCACATTTGTTCTGCTTGCACACGTGATAGATATTTCATAAAGCCTTCCCATGCAGCTGTGAGGCATCAGATCCTCTCTCCAAGACAAACCCAGGAAGTGCTTTGACTTGTGTATTTGCTTCTATTATTATTATTATTATTATTACAGGGTTATAGTTATTATCATATTATTATATACAGTATATGTATGCATTTTTATTCTATTTTTAGTAAACCCATGTACCATTGAAAAATACAAATCAAATGTTCTTTTGTACTATTTTTTTATTTAATAATTAATTTTTTTATATACCTTTGTACCTGTGTAAATTACAGGCTTCCAGGTGAGAACAAAGGAATGAGACCGGAACCTGATGAGCGACATTGACTGTGTGACAGTGTGGTGGACGGGATCGTGCATTTAGCTATTGATCTGTCACTCACCATCATTTTACAGCTGCATAGGGTTGTTTTTTCCTTAATTGATTCGTCAAACAGTAAACATGAGGTCATTAATGTGTAAATTGAGCAACATTATTTACAGTAAGAAGCCGTGTTTACCTGTTTAAATGCACACTTTGCTTCTCCTGACCCTGGAAGGAAAAACTAGCAGCACGCTGATGCTCAAACAGGCTCGCTGATGCAATGTTGTTTTGTTGGGCAAACATCTGGGGCAATTTTCTTCACTCAGCGCCCCAAAGCTCGGCGGTATTTAAAATCCAACACACCTTTGATCGACACGCATGATGCATTTTTCTCACTGCTTCTGAACCGATCGCAACAATGCATAGTTTAAAACCTCTGGGAAGACGAACAAATTAAAGATTGACACACACACACACACACACACACACACACACACACACACACACACACACACACACACACACACACACACACCTCCCGCTGCCTCCCTGAGTTTCTGTTTGCTTTACACCCCCCCCCCCCCCAACTCTCACACACACAGCTCTACACTGCAGCAACTGTTGATCAATGCAACCTTAATTTGAGAGCATGGATTATAATAGAGGCATTAACGCCCATTGATTAGGGCTCAGAGGGCCAGTCGCTGTATGAATGCGGAGTCGATAGAAACATCACTTGCAATGACAAAGACCTGCAGACCCCCTCTAAGCCACGGGGGGGTTTAAATGTCAAGAACAAGCTTGACGCGAGGTGAAGTAGACTTGGCTTTACATTCGCCGTGCTCTTGAGTTTGTTAGTGTTTTTTTTTTGTTGTTGTTTCTTTTACACCCAACCCTTTTAATTTAAAATTTCACACCACTTCACCCCGTTGAATGTCAGAGCTCTCTCTTTTTTGATTTCTGGCGGGCATGGTTTGAACTTGTGGCCGTTTTTTTGTTTGGCGCGAGGGCAGATGATGCCAGAATCACAAAGCAGAGGCCAAAGGTTTGCTCTGTTAACATCCTGCGCATTCATGAAAGTGGAGGTGATAAAAAGCCCCGCGTGAACCGTTACAATGTTGATTTGCTGGAAAGATATGAAGCATCATTTCCATATTCAGTTGAATTTGTTCAACTCATATAGCACCAATTCACAACTAAAGTCCTCTCAAGGTTTAGGACGTATACAGAATCCCACTTTTAATTCACGACTCAATGCATTTCCACGGAGAGGACCTTAGGGTTCTGCGGTTCTGTGGGTTCTGTCCCTCAGTAGAATGCAGTTCAGATATTCTGTTGTTTTCATCCCTGGTGACTCAGGTTTCCAGCTCTAAGTCATTTGCACTCTTTCCTTCAGGTGCTGTAGATGCAGTGCTGTTGTTGAGGCCTTGGTGATGTTGTTATCACCTCTCTGGGGGCTGGTCCTCGCTCCGGTACCTCTCGCTCTCCAGCCTCGTTGCTGGTGACTCCTGTTATTAACCACCACTCCAGCTTTTTCCTGTAAACTCAAATATTTCTCCCATCATAACTGAATATACACACGTTTAATTGCTCCTACTACTTAGAGAAGTTCATGTTCATGTTTGAAGTAACTCACAGGCAGCTGCTCGGTTGTTGGCGACACGCGTGACGGGGCAGGATGCTCGACGCGCTTCGCTTCCTCACAGACAGAACGTTTGATGAGCTGGAACCTGGCGCGTGCATTGGCACCGGCTCCATCAGCTTCACGCTGCGATGCTGTGCGCACAAAGACAACACAAAGGAGGGGTTTGATCCGCGCAGGGCCGAAACCGGCCTGATCATCTGCTCAGAGGGAAAGACAGGACGGTTTATGCTAAATCAGTGTTTACAGATGACTGTGTAATGTTGCACAAGTTCCACTTACACTCATTGGATCCTTTATTATCGGATGTAATACAAATCTGCAGCTCTCTCTTTGAACTTGACTAAAAATGTACTCGCTGAGATTTTGGGGCTTTTGCAGCGTTAGTGCTAAACAACAATTAGCATTTAGCATCGTTCCAGGCCGAGAACAGGTGTTGAGGAGGTAGAAGTCTGAGCGAACAGCCTTAAACGGAGCCGATCGTCTTTATCGGTGAGCAGCACATTGCTCATCCGTCATCCCAGCGCTAATGAACTGTCTGGAATCGGCTGGTTTTCGTTGGCCCGGAGATTATGGTCACGGTTTTAATGTTGGCCGGTGATAGTGCTCTGCGGGGTTGGGAGGAACACGCCCGGGGCAGTCGCATTTCTCCCGCGCTTGCATTTGTGTTGCGTGAGCTGCTGCTGACAGAACCTACGCGCCATTGAGTCGTAGACGGACGAGCGTCTCGTGCAGCTGCAGGCGAGAGGGAGGATCGGCTCAGACGTCTCAGCGCCAGAGCTCCGCGGATCCGCGGGGCTGCTGCCCCTCCTTCCTGCCGTCGCGAGAAGGCGTGAAGTAATAGCCGGGCTGTGAAAGCGCTACGCTTGCGCTTTCACGCCCCCCGCGGAGCATCTGGTCGGTTCCGTAGGTGTGAGAAGGCGCGCTCCCGGGCCCCCGGTGTGAAAACTCCAGCCGCGTTTTAGCTTATGCTAAATGTGGGTCTGGAGAGAGAGAGAGAGAGAGAGAGCGAGAGAGACGGGTGAAGAGGTGATGCAGGGACACGTGAGGCTTATGAGAATGAGGAGACAGGGAAGATGGGCTGGAGTGGGTGAAGGGGTAAAGCGTGTTGTCGTGTCTCGTGGCAGCTCGGGGGCTAAAGGCTAATTTCATACCCAGAGGCTTCGGGGAGGGAGGGCAAACGCACTGAGGCTGATGCGGAGCGATGCGGAGGGGGAACGCGCCGAGCAGGAGGCTCAGTCAAGCAGTCAGGTTCACTCATTCACTCTATTCCCACAGAGGACGCGCGTACGGGAGCGGCAGACAGAGTGGGTGGGATGGAGAGAGGGAGGGAGGAGGAGGAGGGATATGAGCTCAGGGCGTAAGCGGGAGGGTTACATCACGGAATTGTAAAAAGACGGGGTCAGGTGGGAGTGTGTCTCCTCCAGGACCGACTTTAAAACCTCTCCGCTGCTTTTACAGTCCACAAAAGCATCCGCGTCCGATAACTCTGACAGCTTATTGTCCCACAATCCTCCGCCGGCCTCCTCGGGCCCCAGCAACAGGAAGAGAGACTGGAAGCACGGCTGGAACGTTGGGGAGAGAGGAGGGGCCTTTTACCATCATCATCCTCACGGGGGATGAAGATGAGGAGGCACCAGGTAACAGGTACCACCCACGACCTTGGGGAGGAAGACTGCAGTAGGGCCGAAGGCTCATCGGCTCTGCATTATGCAAGTGCGTAATGGAATGTGTCATTATTAATTTAGCCCACTCGTTGTTGTATAATTCATGCCACGTGTGTTTTCATTGGGCCGACGGTGGCGCTGGGTTCCTGGCGAGGGCCCGACACGCGACCGCCCCCCTCACGTCACCGCAGACAAACGCTTGCTCTGATTGCCTCTATTGTTCTCTCTCTCTCTCTCTCTCTCTCTCTCTCGCTCGCTCTCCTCCTCTGTCTTGACCGTTCCTCCCGCGGACTCATTCTTCCGAGCTTATTTCCCACGAGCCGCCGCTCATTGTGCGATTGCGATCGCCCCACGCGGCTGCCATGGTGACAGGTGGAGCGCGTCGTTGCTCCGAGAGCGAATTTAACACCGCGTTTGATGACATAGGCAGAATGTGGCGTGAGCGCGCGCGCGCGTGTGTGTGTGTGTGTAACGCAGGCCCATCACAAAAGGCCGCGGGTGTCAGAAACACGGCGTTATAGGTGTTGTGCGTCTGTGTGCCGTGCGTGAGGGTTATTGCATCAGAGAATGAGAAACACTAACAGAACCGGGGAAGTTATGCGTCACTTCGTCAGGATTTGTCTGCGAGTGGAGGTTTTTACGAGCGCTGTCCGTCTCCGAGGGGCGGCGGGCGCCCTCGCTCGCTCGCGTCAGAGCGATGGCTTCTGACAGCATCAGAGCGACGCTCGATGGCGACGGGGCCCTTCTTCGCATCCGCTAACGAGCGCCGGAGAAGCTCCTCGAGCGAACGACTCGGGGAGGGAGGCGAAAAAAAGCCAATTTCACAGCACATAAAACTGTACATAAAGCAGCTAATTGCTATTCTGTATGTTTTCTCCTGCACTTGTCGAGCGCAGACACCTTTACACAAGCTTGACACAGCGCTCTTGTGTCCTGGGCAGGTTTGATTGAAGCCTCCACGCTCCACCGAGGCCCCGTGCCGCTAATTCAGCTCCTCCCGTCGCCACCTCCCGTTTACTTACTTCTATTTCCCACCTAACGATGCTCAGTCTGCTTTTAGCATCGCTCTAGATCATGCAAATGTCTTTTATTGTGCCGCATACAAAAACCCAGCAGGAAATCAAACAGTCATTGTTGGATTTCCGTTTGACTGCTTGGTAACAGTTCAGTGCATAATTTAAATTATATGTATGTCGTATATAATAATTAAGCATAACATCAATGTTCTATCTTTACATTTCGACTCCCACTCACATTTTCTCGCCTGTTGCTTTGCGCGGGTTCTTGTTTGCACTCATTAACGCCGCGCACGTATCAGGCAGCTGATCCGAACCTTCGTCTGAACTTTTCTCCCGGTTTTGATGCGGTTCTGGATCTTCACGGCGTTTCGTCTACATTCCAGTTTCTCCCGGAATGTTGAGCGCTGGCTGTTTTTTCTCCTCATCGTTGGAACGCGACAGGCGTCTTGGCAAATGCGGTTTTACGTATTTTTTAGCGTCTGAACGCTTAACGGCCTCGCTTTGGCTCCGAGCTCTGGCCCAGAGTAGAGCTCCCTCTCATGCACGCAGTGCGGAATGAAGCACCGACAGCAACGGGGACGTTTCCGAACCAGCTGCCTTCACACATGGCTAAAAAAAACACCCCCTGCTGCTGGAACCAACAGGCACGAGGGGAACAGAAGACTTTTGATTCCCATTGGAACGTAATCACAGAACAAACTCCATGTTCAAGCAGGTCTGCAGCTTTCTGCGCCCTCTGTTCAGAAACACAATGAATAGCCCTCAGACTCACACTTTGGTTCGTTACCATCTTTGTTTTCACGCTTAATGTACTGATGTCATCATGTATGAAACTATGCATGAAGCAAAGCCTCTCACTTAAACTCACGCAAACTTTCCGAGACTCCTCACGTGCACAAAGTTTGCTAACCAACAGCTAATTGCTAACTGCGAGCACACACTTAGCACCGAGTGCAAATTGGCTGAGGTCGCTTTGCGTGACTCGTGATTAACACCACCGCAAACTGTGTTGACGACCGTAGACGGCTTCCAATGACTGCTGAGGTTCATTTTCAGCAACTTGAGCCACTAAATAAATCCTAAATTAAACGGAGGCTTTTGTGCGACCTCTGTGACTCGGCAGTAAACAGTCTCCAAGGGAGACGTCCAGTTGTAGAAGGGGAACACCTGGGGTCACAGCTGTCATCCACATCAGCGCTGCCCACCATCTACTGCATCTCCATCTGTCCGTTATGACCTCATCTTCTGGTGGAACAGGTTCCTTCCGGTTTGAGCCAAAGAACTCCAGGAGGAGCTGAAATCGACCCTTTGACTTAGTCAAACGTGCCGCTGCCAGCGATGCTTTTAAGATGCGGTTTGGAAGAAGGAGGCGGAAAAGCGAGGACGCGAGGGAGGGGGGAGGAAGGAGAGGGGGAGGAAGGAGCATGACGGCACCAGAAAGGATCAGGAGGGAGCGAGGATCGTAGCTCGTTGTTTGTCACTGTCTCCCTGATTCACCGCTGTGTTGCATAAGCTGAAGGCCTTGTCTTTATGTAATGGGAGGTCCAACTGTTGCAGTGAAGTGAGTCAGGGGGCTCTGCATTGTTAGGGTCCTCGTTCGGTGTTTCACGTCTTCAGCAGATGATGGAACCTGGACGTGACGCGCTGATTAATCAAAGCGCTTCACACTCGCGCGGACGCGTCCCCGCGTCCGAACGGCGCCGCCGTCATCCATCTTGTCCGCCCTTCTCTCCAGACAGCCATGTTTAAATCTAATGAGCTTCCCCGAGACCCGGCTCCTGGCTCCGCGGAGGCTGCGGCGACGCGCGGAAACCTAATCCGTTCTCACACAGATCACTGACTTACAGCCATCAGCTAATAACTCTGCCGACGCGCTCATTAACTGCTCTCACTAACTGCGGTCTGGCGCCCCTGAACTCAGCGCTGACACTGACCTGACAGACGCACGCACACACACACACACACACACACACACACACACACACACACACACACACACACACACACACACACACTGAATTACTCACATAGAAGCACTTCCTGTTGTATTTCATGTCAAAACAAACTTCTGTTTAAAATGTGAAATTAATGTTTTTTTTACCAGTGATCATAAATACACTGGATCGTCTGTCTAGGGGGCAAAAACCTTTATTGGCAGAAAGTTCAACTTATTAGAATAGAAGGTTGTCTTATACCGGTCACTCATCCACCGTGTGACTAAATGAGGGCGAAATACAGATGACGAAGGGAACAGAATTAAAAGAACAGCACAATCCGGGTGAGCGGTGATCGGGCGGCGTCAGCGCTGGCTGTGATGGACAGGTTCTACAGCACAGAGTGTGACACAGAGCAGAGCACACAAGCAAAAGCAGGAGCCTGACGGTGTAAGAAACAAGCAGCTTCCAGCAACAGGAGCTTCACACATTAGACAAAAGTAAAAACAGCCAAAAAAACCCTTTAGTCTGAGTCAGACGTCTGCCTCAGTATCACCACAATAGGACAAGGACTATTCTAACTAAAGGACATGGGTTGAGAACTCTCTCTTACTAGTATGAAGCAGAACCGTGGGTGTAGAACCCCTGAATTCCTTCTGGATACTTTGTAGCCAGTTCTTTCTTAATTCCACACACATGAATGACTCCAGAGTTGAGGATATGTTGATGTGAGATAGACTTTATGTGTCGTGGTGGTGCTGGGTGTCCTTCTGAAGCGTTCCAAACCCCTGACTAGTCATACATTATACAAGAGGCTGTGGCGGAGAAGCTGAACCTGAACTATTAAAATGTAAATTAGCAGCGAAGGCAACCAAATAAACGCCCGCTATCTTGGGAACGCTATTGATTTAAGGATGAATGTGTGTGTGTGTGTGTGTGTGTGTGTGTGTGCGTGTGTGTGTGTGTGTGTGTGTGTGTGTGTGTGTGTGTGTGTGTGTGCGCTCCTGTATTTTCCCCGCTCTCTCACGGCGTCTCGCTGGGATTAAAACGCAACTTTGAGAAATTCATTTTGTATTTACATGAGGGAACTCGGGCTTCTCCCCTCAAAGTCCTTGGCGTTGACCTCTGAGGCCGCCTCAACAGCGCCTTGTTGAGGCTGTAATCATATCATCGCTCAGCGTAATGAACCGCCGTGTCAAGCGGATGCCAGTCTCCTCTCACTCAGTGGGTTTGGGTTTTTTGGCCATGTTGGGAATCTTCATAGAAATTTTAATAGCTCCCATTATTTTTGCCGCTGCAGTGCTTTTTCGCAGCGACTCAAAACCTGCTGACAGCAGCAGCCGTCTCCCAGGCAGCGACGCTCATTATTCCACAATCAGGACTCCTTTATTTACCTCCATCGCCGCTCACGGCCTCGATGCGAGTCAACGGAGGCGTTTTTCTTATTAAAAGGAGACAAGGGGAGTCGGAGCTGCCCGGCGACGGAGCACCTGAGCGTCCCCAGATCTGCACCCACTGACAAAAACGTGTAAACAAGGTCCCCCGCTGTGGAGGGAACGCAGTTTAGTTGTTAATTTCTGCTGAAACGCTGGTTGGTTCAGCTTTTACTATACGTTCTGCTGTGTTTGTTGTTTGGAGTCGGATGACGTTCAGGGCTGTTGTCATTAGGAACATAATAGTCCCATTTCCACTTGGCACACACAAAATGTGTACCACTAAGCAGGCAGGTTTATGGGATGTTGTGCTGACGGCACTGGTTGTTGAGGAAACGTAATTCTGGTTTATTCTCTTGCTGTTTCTTACTATTTATCTTCATTGTACTTTTTGTTACAGGTGCATTTTCTGTATCTGGCACAGTTGATGCTCCTCTAGAATCCTTCGAGGCCCAGGGCTCATTGTTCAGGGCCGAGGGTCATGAAGGACCTCCCAGTCTGTGACCTTAAGCCCCTGCAGCAGCATCGGCCCCCTTTATTTCCCATCCTACAGTCTTCACAAGGGTCTAAAGGGAGGAGGTGATCTGCCCAATAAACATTCACACTGGAAACAGGTGCTTTTAAACCGGGGAGACTTTTATGACTTGTGACAATTATGAATCAATTAATTTTTAACCTCTGATATATGATTGTGACACAGTTCTTTGACTGAATAACCAGCTTGCGACGACTCTGTTGATACAATTCCAAAGATCTCCACGTTTATTACTGACCCCAGGAAGGATGAGGCACGTGCTAAATGCCGAACAACACGCACCCCCGAAAACAAAAATCCATACGAACCTGGCAAGAAAAATGGCTCCTTGTAACATTTAATTATTAGAAACAGCTGAGTGGGAAGGTTTTGTAATAATAGCCCTTCAGAGAAATACATATGCATTTATCCTGTGAGGGAGTGGGCCTGTGGTTGTTTGCTGTGTAATTAAGGACGCCGCAGCTCCTGCAGCTCCAACCCCCCCCCCCCCCCCCCCCTCCCCTCCCCTCCTCCCCCTCCTTTCATCCTCTCCTCTTGTCGGCAGAGGCGCTCAGTGTAATCTCTGCTCTTAATAAACACATGCCCACTCGCGAACACACGCGTGCGCGCCTCGTCGGTGACACACGCGTTTATTCCCGGTGAAATCCCTTTAGCTGCAGGACCGTGCCGTCTTAGCGGCGCGGGCCTGCGCCGCGCCGCTATTTATAGCAGTCATCATAGTCGGCTTTCAGGCCCCCTCATCCATTTCCCCCGCTCTTCTTTTCTGTATTAACCGCGCCACTGGTTTTCTTTTCCTAAAGTGCTTTCCGGCCGGACAGCGCGTCCTCGCCGCCGCCCTTGGAAAGGTTACGCACATGTTTCATTCTTCTCCATTTGTGTCTGTCTCCTGCGGAGGGAGAGCGGCGGAGACGACGTAAACGGAGGGAGAGAGAGAGAGGGGGGGGGGGCAGCCCCTCCTGATTGAGAATGATTAAAAGCAGCGGGTTTTCACGCCCCGCTGCTACTGATGACACGACAGAATTACAGCACGTTAAAGGCAGCAGGGCGAGGAAGAGGAGGAAGAGGAGGAGGAGGAAGATCACTCTCAGTCCAGCCTTGACGTGTTGATGTGTGGGCCCCTAGGATCCCATGAGCCGACGCTGGCGCTGTTAAAGGTAACGTTCCATTACGAGGCCCCTCTCCACCTCCATCAACAACGCTGGCGGTGGGAGATAATTAGAGGCGTCTCTTTACAGGCGGCGAAAATGCGATTATCGCTGTAACGCAGACGCGCTGGACGTATCTGAGGCTTTCGCTTGTTCGCAGCAGACACTTTGTAATTTAAATGCACCGGCGCCGCGGAGGAATTTGCCGATAACCACCTGAGCAGGGAAAGCGCATTCAAACAGCCCGAGCGAGGAAAAAGACACGGCGATATTCTTTAATTCGCGGTAATTTCTCGCTCGGCGCTGCGCGAAGATTGGGGAATGTCACAACAAATCTTCAAGGTCGAGCGATAAATGCGGGAGTTTTTTTTTTTTTCCTCACAATCTGCAGACGAGTGGAAGTGAAGTTTGGGTGTTGAGCCAACGCAAACTAACTTCCTGCACGTGATCAACTCGACTTTGTTCTCTGTGATGTGCGGTGGCCGCTAATGACGCCTGGAACCTGCAGAGAGAGAGGGGGGGGGGGGGGGAGAGAGAGAGAGCGGAGATGCCGATCGCCCGCGTGCTGCTGTCACAGCTTCTCAGCTGTTAGTTGTCGCTAATAAATGCAGGAAACAACACGTTTTATGAAATGATTGGCTGCAGTTTGTGACTTTCAAGCTGTTTCGTAGTGGCACGCGTTGTGATGAGAAGCAGGCGGATTTAGCGCGTCGCTGGAAGAACTATAAGGTGAGATGTTTGACAGTGTGAGAAAGTAAAGCATAGTTTCATGTGGGCAGACAATGCCGCCGCACCCGGTCTTGAGTCCTCTCTCTATCGGACAACCGAACCCCAGAAAGGTCCATTTGCATTTTAGGGACACACGGGCTGGAAAAAACCTTGGGCGCACACAAACAACTGCCGGTGTGATGCTTGGAAATGTGACATGTGCACGAATAAAAGGCGAGCCCTCAAAGGCTGCGCAGTGTCTCTAAACAGTTTCTCTCTCTCTCTCTCTCTCTCACACACACGCACACACGCACACACACACACACACACACACACTACAAGCCCAGTGGCCATTTGTTGTTAGAGCAGCATGTACCCATCAAATCCTAGCTCACCCTCCATCCCCGCACCCTCTCTCTCCCCCGCCCCCCCCCCCCCCCCCCCGTATATCATAGAGCTGACAGACAGCGCCGGGGCCGAGCGGCTCCCTCAGCCGTGGAGGTCTGCTCCGGTGAGTAATACTGATCTGCGCGCCATCAGCCACCGTTGGCTTCGCTCACACGCCGCCGCCTGGCACCAAGCGCTTTCTCAAAGGTCGAGAAACAATTTATTTCCCGCCATTTGCGGCGGCGAAGGTAGCACATTATTAAGCCGGCTGCGCCGAAACACGCTGACACGTGGGACCGCGAAGTCGGCTCTCTGCGGTTTAAACACAAGCTGTATTGACTCGCGCGGCCCCGACGGCCTCGTGGCGTCGAGCTTCTCGCCGTTACGGATGTAAACATCGCACGCGAGCACCAGTTTCAAAGCAGCGGCGCGTGCACCTGCGAGTCACACGGAGGAACGCGGAAGCAGAGCGTGTTTAATCTGCGAAAGCACTGTGTGTGTGTGTGTGTGTGTGTGTGTGTAGTGTGGGATGGCTGCTCTGTAAGTTCCTGTTTCACCTGAAGCCCAGGTTCTTGAGCTTTCAGTTTTATTGTGTAAAAACAGTTCTTTTAGAACTCAATTAAAGGTAATGGGCGTCTTAAAAATCCCACTGAAGCATATGATGTTGAGGCTCAGGACACTTCTCTGCAGTCACCTGGAAAGAAGCAATGTACAGTGTATTCAATTATCTGGCCCCACTTCCCACAAAACCAGTTTTGCTTTGAGGAAATGTTATTTTGAAATGTTGACTGTATAGTTGTGGAAGTATTACAGCACAAGGACATGTAGCCTGCAGCATCAGCACATACCAGCAATATAAATCTTGTATGGTTGTGTATCATACATAGACATGATGCAACCTTTTTTTTCCATGTGCTCCCTGGACATCTCTTTCCCACTGGGCCCTGATGGAAGATTCCAAGATATTTCACGGCTCCCAAGACATTGCGTTTTCACCACGGTGGGAAAAAAAAACACGCAGCCTGATCGTTTATGGGCTGCGTTGCAGGTGAGAAAGAGGCTCACGGTTTCCAGCTGAGACGCTAACTGGGGGACGCATTCCGAACTATTTCTGGCCGATCTCCCACGCAACAAGAAAAGGCGTGGGGGGGGGGGGGGGGTGTTAAGGAGAAAGAGAATCTTTGATTATTTACGCTTCCAGGCGGCCACGAAGAGACAACAGTCAATTCACGCGCATCGCGCATTCACTTTCATTACGCCTCGAGTCGCGGCTGTTGTGAGAAATATCAATCGGTTTTCGGAACGTGGACGAAAAAGCTGGTTTTCGCCCCGATTCATCTTCTGATGTGCATATTTCATCCTGAGCTTGTCCACGTCCAGAGATTCATACATTGTGGTATGAGTAAAGAAGAAAACACACAAACTGAAGATGAAGATGAACACATGAAATCAGTTAGTCTTCAACTGTATGAAATGTATTTCCCACTTAAAATACATTAAAATAAAATAAACTTTGGCTATAAATGTGCTAATTGGCAGTAACATAGAGCTTTGTATGAGCTGAGTGCTGTTTGCATCGCTTCACACTAATCCCAGGTCGAACAACCATGTCAGCCTTCGTTGAGTTCAATAAAGATGCTGCATGTTGATTAATCACTCCGAATTACAATACTACAAGTGTACAGTGAAACACACACACACACACACACACACACACACACACACACACACACACACACACACACACACACACATCCATTAAGTGGTGTGTCTGATATCCAGCCGTGAAATCAACCGCTGAATGTGGAGTGCTTCCGTTCGGGGGGAGAACACGCGCATTGATCGCCTGTCTCCCGACTGAAGAGCGTATTGACGCCGCACCAGGATCGGCGTTGGATGGAAACGAGGCCCAGGCGGCGGGGGAATCCGACCCGTGACCCCTCCGCGCGATCCCGGATGCTGATCCTCTCATGTCGGGCTCCGCTGCGCTGTGGGAAGGCCGTCGCTCGCGTCTTCCCCGAAACCTGTGCCATCAACTTACAGTAACAATACGCTGAGGCCACGCGCCGGCGATAATGAGCAGTGGGACAATAGCCACGCTACACTCTGACCCCCAGCTCCTTATTCAAACTCAGTCATGATGAGTTCCACTTTCTTCCAACGGCCACGGTCATTAACGGCCTTATCCAGCGGAGACCAATAGAGTCAAAAGTAATGGCTTTACGGAGCCAGAGTGTCAAATTATTACGCTTTAACATCAAACCGTTTTATCAGGCAGACAGCGAACTGACGAGCTGCAGAGGCCCGATAAAGCGCGTTGCTCCTGTTCTTATTGGCAAATGTATATTTAATACACCTGCAGCACGGGCTTGGGTTTCTATAAACTGAATTTATTAGTGTAGTGTTAGAGAGAGGGGGGGGGGGTGCTTGCTAAATATTGTGCCCACGAGCAAAAGATGTGACTCAGTTTTCATGTTACACGTCCCTTGTGGAACATTGGCTTAAAAAGTGCTCCACCATAAAATGTCGACTGTTATGCTGTTCTGGCAGCCTCCAGGCAAAAGCAGTAGAGGTAGTTTGATCTCCTCAGACATTTAATTCTTTTTTTTTTCTCCTGGTGTAAGACAGGCAGGCGTCCCAGTAAATATACTGCTAAATGAGGCGGAATGAAGCCTCTATGTGATCTGATTTATGGACTTATTTGATATATAAGTGGAATATCCCCGCCAGCGTTCCGGTCACGTGGTTTCTTAAGACGAATGAGAGTCAGACGGTTCGGAACGCGTGGCGGACGCGGGTCCGGAGCGCGGAGCGCGCGCTCGATCGCGATCTGTCCGCTCGCCCGCCTGCGAACACGCATCAAACGCTTCCCTGTCAACAAACT
Source organism: Betta splendens (assembly GCF_900634795.4). Taxonomy (NCBI): domain Eukaryota; kingdom Metazoa; phylum Chordata; class Actinopteri; order Anabantiformes; family Osphronemidae; genus Betta; species Betta splendens. The sequence continues at coordinate 5,116,711 of NC_040901.2, read as the reverse complement.
TCTGACGGAGCTGGAACACTGACATATTTCAGCGCTATAATCAGTCACAATATGACAGAGAAATTACCACCTTCCCTCAAGAGCAATCAGTCAGTTCCATTGCCAATCATCTCATCTGATGCTCACACAAATAGACATGTCAGGGAAAAAAACTGTAACACTCCGCTTTGGTGTTTGGGAGCTCTGAGGAGGAAACTGTGGGAGCGCTGCGCACTTTAGTTTTTATTTTTTTTTCAATTTGAAAACATCTGCGCTCGTCTCGTTAAAACGCACATTCCACGCACAGCGCGCGCAATCCAATTTGCATCCGGAGAGTCCGCTGAGTGACTTTGGGTGCGCACAAATGGTCGGAGGCGGAGTTTCACGGCGGGCGGTCAATGATGGCGCGCGCGACCGAGCTGGGGTGCTGGAGTGACGAGGCTCCGTTCGAGCGGGAAGAAGCGGCGCCGTCAGCTGGCGTGATGTGACGTGTCGTTCACGTGGAGCTTTCGTTCTCCTGACGTCTTCCGGGCAGATGGATGGTAAATGAAGAACGCTATGTCCCCTCTCTCTGCTTAAATCCGCTGATATATCAATCAATCAATTTACCCATCATGCACCACCTCTGGGACCCTCCTCCCACTTCTGTGTGTGTCGATTGAAACGCCGTCGAACCCAAATCTCACAGTAAATGGAGACGACCAGAACAGACTGGACTCACAGCACCGCGATGCTTAATTAGCCTTATCTCTCCCCCGGAAACAAACAGGCGGCCGCGCGAGACAGCGAGTGACAGAAAGCATCACTGAGCTGAGGTTCATACAGTCATCACACTTCAACCCTGACCACACACACACGCCTTTTCGCCTTCGCTTCGCTCCCCCCTGCCCTGGATCCATCTTAAAAATACAGAATAATGGCAGATTATAACTTTAAAGACAAAGAGGTGACTTTAAAGAAGTGTTTCTGCTCTGAATCCAACCTTGACTAAGGCAGCTTTCATGCTTCGTTAGCCTATGCTCTCCCATAGATCCCATCTCTCCACTGCCCTTATGTTGATGACACACCTAATGCACTTCCCTCCGTCATCCACCCATGCATGTCCACATTCAGGACATTTCATAAATGATTCCCTCGAGGGCCCGAATCAGCATTAAGTGATTCAGAGGGGAAGTGTCAGCGGGGCAAACACTTCATTTCTCTGACGGCTTGTGTGTAAGCAGGTGAGACAGGCCAACGTCATACAGGAGAGACGGAGTGATGGACGGATGGGAGGAAATTAGATCAAGAGAGAGAGAGAGAGAAGCCAGTGGACAGGATAAATTGGTTTGCAGCAGCGGAGATGTCTGCAATCATAATGGGGAAGACAGACGGCCACAGAGATGCGTGTGGGAAAAGCCGCAGCTAGCACTCTAACTGAATTAATATAGCTTCCTGGAAATGTTTGTGAGCTGCTGTGGCCGCGTGAGCTTCAACGCCAGGAACATGAATGAAGGAGAGCACTGAGCACACACTTACCTCCCTGTGTGTGTGTGTGTGTGTGTGTGTGTGTGTGTGTGTGTGTGTGTGTGTGTGTGTGTGTGTGTGTGTGTGTGTGTGTGTGTGTTGTTTAGATTTCCCTCAAGTGGCCAAAGGTCACTTTTAAGCATTGAACCTTTAAAAAGCATGAATGAACGGTGAGCCTATACATTGTATTATGCCTGTGGATGTTTTTTCCAGCTTATCCCAGGAATAAAAGCAAAGGGGATGGTTTCTGTTGCCGCCTATAGGAACACTCTGGGCTCAGGTGGTGCTGCACACAGGTACCTAAAGCTGGCACCATTTCCAGCTCAGCGGCACCTGCTGCTCTGTTTGATGTGGAAGCACAAGCCACAAGTACAGTACATGGATCCCAGTGTGTTACACATAGTAATAGTGGTGAGAGCAGAGAGACGTTGGAGTCTCTACAGTACAATGATCCTTTTTAATCAACGTCACGCCTCATTTGCATCAGCCCGTCTCTGCTGCCGTCACCTGAGGAAAAGTACCATTGATTTATGATGAATCGAATCACAGCCAGGAGCAGAAGTACAACAGCGGGTTTAAAGTTGAAATTATCGCTCTAATAGTAAAGTCGTCTTTGAGCTGACGTCAACACAGAGCCCGTATTCATAAACGCATTACGCTTCGCCCTCCTGTAATAACCGGGCCGGACTGGGCCGGGTCGGCGACTCCTCCGGAGGGACGCTCCGCGGGCGCGGCGGCAGATGGAAGGATCACGCGGCGCTGACATTTAGCCGAGGAGCTCTGCCCTTTAACAAAAGTCAATTTAAAAAGTCAATTTAGCGGGAGCGCACAAAGGTCAGCGTGTTTAGGTGGAACCTCGTAACGAGCTATAAACATCCACTCGTGCGTTGCACACTTGCTGAAGACGCTGCACGACGGGAAGAACCCGCGTCCGTGCGACAGCCTGGACCCAGTGTGACGCTGGTCCATTCCCACCATCGGCGCCGGGCGGGAATCACCTGCTCGTACGCGCCCGAGGAGAGACAAGCCCACTCCAGGCAGTTAAACCGCAGTGAGTCGGGAGGATAGACTTCAAAGATAAGCAGATCTACCCACAACCTTTTACCTCGGGAATGCTGATACGTTTGGGTGAGACGGGAATGTTAAGGTCCGACACAGCTCATCTGCCTCAGAACGCTCAGTCTCCAATGGTTTAAAATCCACCTGTTTAATTGGAAACACACTGACTTGTCTTGGCTCATAAGTGAAGCCTCAATGAATACAAATGGTTGGAAATATCTGCACAGTCACAAACATCCTTTATCATATTCTCATTATAATAACAAAGCATGTAAATGAATCAATACTTCTTATTACTGAGATGTCCTGACCTTCAGTGTGGTCACATCTGTCAGAATTTGAACTGCGGTACATATTTATTTCTAATGAGAGGAGTCCGTCCTCGCAGGTGGTGGGAACCAGTCTCTCCCGGAGCCGTAACGCCCCAGAGGCTGGTCTTTTGGCAGACGATGAGACGACGAGGCGAAGAGACGGCGCGCGGCGGTTGCCAAGCCGCACAAATTATTTCAGGAATAAAGAGATCAATAGCGTCTTTCGGCGAATCCGCGCCCTTTTCCCAGCCCCGGTGATGAGAGGTGATGTGAGGGGAAACAAAGAAAAATCTGTGCTGTTCAAGAGGTCACGTAAAAAAACAGCAAGCCGTTTTTGCTGAGGTCGTCATTTTTGGTGCAGCATTTTCTGGGAAGAGGCTAAAAGTGGCAGGTGTGTCATCATTGTCTCTGAAGTTTAGCATCAACATCATGGCGGCGGTTCTGCGGCTGCGATCGACATGTACTTTACAGTAGACGCTCTTCTTGGTGCCAGAAAAGCAACGACGCGGCGAATATTCATGCAAAACTAATCACAAAGTTCTGCCGTAAGGAGCTATTGTTGTTTTTCTCGCGTCTCCTCCGACTACAGCCTTTGTTTCTACCCCAACAAATCCCCCGAAGCCAAACTCAGCCCTCACGAACCAACTGCGCTCGCACAAAAGAAATGAACTGCACAACATCCTTGGCGTGAAAGTCAGATTCAGCTAGTTGCATGTTATGACCTAGCTTCTCCGCGCTAAAAGATGTTAAAAGCGTCTGCCAAAGGAGCGAACCTGTGCGGACGAGCACATGAAATATTGATTCCTTTTTGTACCTTTATGGAAAGATTCTCCGGCTTATTATTTTAAGGCGGCGTGAATCTAGTGAAATGCGGCTATAAAGGGATTTCTCAAGGACACTTAGCAAACGCACACGCAGCAGCTGCTTATGGAAACACTGCACATTGAAGAGCGCGTACGCACACGTATACAGCCATTTACTTATGTAACCAACAAGGCCCTTAATTGTTCACATATCTGCTTGCAGCAGATCGTTCAATGCTCTCATTACTGCTACGTAAAAGTTTATTAAAAAGTTAATGAGTTTTACGAAGCGGGGTGAACGCCTCGTAGCGCCCCGGTGGGAGGCGGTTTAGAACAGAACGCCGCGCGACGGTTCGATGTTGTCTCTCGTCAACATCACATAAGCAGCTTCTCTATGTTTTACATATACACATTTAGTTTTGATTGTAGAAAATATATCATAACAACACAAACGTGTCTTTCTATACAATGTGTGCAGCAGTTTTGTGTCCACCCTTCCTCTGCCCTGAGCTAATTATCTCAAATCCCCCTCAACTGTTTGTCACAGCATATGAGGCCTTCACTGACACCAGGAATTTACTGTCTGTTAAACTGTTTCCCACTGTTACAATCGCTTGTTGGCCTGGTCTTTAATCTTGTGAGTCTCATTCTCCTCTTTGATCTTTTTGACCCAGTCTGTGTCCTGTGCTGGTCCTTGCTCCTTTATTGGTCAGTTTGGTTTGTTGATCACTCTGGTTTTCAGTTCACGGTATCATCTCCTTTGTTTTCCTGCTTTTGCAGCAAACTTATGTTTGTGTTATTATTATCTGTGCAACTGGGCCCAAGCTTCTTTGTTCGCTGGCTGAATGTTAGTGTGTGTGTGTGTGTGTGTGTGTCTTCACCAGTCAAAACTAGTTAGTAGTTTTCCTGGTTTGTAACATATATGTATTGTACACATTCATTATGTATAATCTGTCCTAGATCTTTCTGTAGAAATGAAACAAATGTCCAGACAAAACAACAAAAACTTCACGACCTCCACCTTTTCATTTTTAATAGTGAGTGGGTGACAGCACTCACAGATTTCCTAAAGTCTACCTGCATGTCCTACAGTTTCTCTCCCAGCAGGCTAGATGGTGTTGAATGCACTGGAGAAATCAAACATGATCCTCACTGAGGCACCAGGCTTGTCCAGGTGGTTGTAGGTGCTATGGAGCAGATGCATAATGGCGTCATCCACTCCTGGAGGGGGTCGACTGAGGGTTTGACCAGAGAACGCATGCAATCCAGGATCAGCCTCTCAGAAGCCTTCATGATGTGAGCGGTCAGAGCCACGATCTGTAGTCGCTGAGGACTCTGGGATGCGGCGTCTTATTCACTGGCACAATGCATGACTTTTTCCACCCAAGAGGAACTCTCTACAGCTGCAGGCTCAGGTTGAAGACACACAGCTGGGAGCACAGACTTTCAGCACCATTGGGTTGATTCCATGAGGTCCTGCAGCCTTTATTGGATGATCAACAAACCACCTGATCTGCTATGATGTGTGTGTAGGCAGGGTTTGTGTAAGATAATATTGGACACAAGTTCATTATAGTTTAGTTGCAGACCTCAGGGAGGTTTATATAATTAAGGGAGATTTTTTTTTTTTTGGGCAAAATTATGGATAACTGTGTTCTCTCTCGTTCACCATTTCCAGATCAGTCTGTTGTCACGTCACCTTTGTATTCACGCTGCTCCATGGTTTTGATAATCTCCAAGTTATTATCAGTAATTATGTCAAAGGCACAGTCGGACACAGCTGCAGCCTAAAAGAGCAGCTCCGGTTGAGATGTCCTTGAAAATAGCAATTAACCCCTAACTGCTTCAGTGGAGCTGCTCAGCAAACGCAGCGGGTCACGACAGCACCGGGGCTGCACATAGCTGCAAGTGTGTAAGAGGAGAGTTGGTTCCACCAGATGAAGTCAGACCTGGGAGGCCTGGAGGACACGAGGGGGGGTAAATGCAGCTCCCACATACAACAGAACAGAAACACAAGCAGGACGTATAATGCTGTATTTGAATGACACATTTGGTCACAGGCCACTAACCTACAGCACACAAGCAGTATCACAGCGAATTAAGTTATTGTTGAATACGAGCTACAGCTCAAAACTGGTTTAATAAATAAAAATAACCAGAAGGACAGTGTGAAAAATGGATGAGTTCAGGCTGGTTCCATCCCTGATACTGAGCTTCACAACACAAACAACCACATTCAGCAGAAAACACATATCACAGGTAATAATAACGCCAAACGCACATACTGTAAGAAATGATGCTGGCTCATTGTGTGTCAGAGTTCATTTAGGATTTGTCCTCCACGTTTATTTCACTGGGCTGAGAGATGCCGACTCAAAAAAAAAAATTAAAGATTGAAGTTAAGATTCTAGATTCTCAAAGGAATCTCTCCACAATGTTCCTGCACAAGCACAGGGGTGAAGTTTTCTTTTCCTGTGATTTTGATTAAACCCAGCTGCGGTTGCTGGCCTGTCACCCGGCGCCTTCACTGATAACACAGCATTTTATATTAGTCGTAAGAGCAGCTGACTTCAGCTCAAAGTCCGGCCTTGCTTCGATTGAGGTCACAGCATCTATGTCACTGACATCCTTAAAACAGTGTCTTTTTTGTTGCCTTTTATCATTTTTTAAAATTTCTTTAAGCCTGTGTTGTGAAACTAAAACATCAAGATAAAAACCTCTAACCTCTGAATTTTTTAGTCTATAATAAAATCTAATAATAAGAAACCCAAAAGGTAAAAAGTCTCAACGTGGGCAGCATTTACAAGCCAAGGGTACCAACGCGTGTCCCAGCTTACTTTATATGTACACAAAGCAGCCTGAAGTCACATTGGCATTCACTGGGCAGCGTTAAAGCAGAAAGGTTAAGTACCTCGTTACACGGCTGTGACGACCCCGAGGCCAGTCGAGCCTGTACACAGGAATAAAGAGAGGGTCCGAAACTCACACAGAGTACGTGCTAAGACCCCAAATAATTGTATGAATGATATAAAATGTTTGATGAAATATGAGTTTTATTTGTGTGCACTGCATTAAGTAGGTCCGCTGCAGGTCTTGTGTTTGTTTCCACCATCCTGTGTCCATGTGGACACAAGGGGCCGCTTTATATTCTTAGTTAGACAGCGGTGCATAGAATCATCACATGCACGACACAGCTGTTGGGTAAACTGAGCTAAATGCCTGCAATGAAACACTGTCGACCCGCTTATTAACATAAATGTGGACGGAGAGAGAGTCGCTGCTTGCGCTGATCACTGAAACCGTAATTATAAGAGTAGCTGATGCCATTGTTCTCATGGACACGTTGGCTGAGGCTGCCAACACCTGCTGCAGAGTATTAGGCTCATGATGAGCAATAAGACAATACGGCGTTCATCTCTTCACTTATTCGACACCTTTCCTCCTTAAGCAGCTGCGTTTCTCCCATTCATTTGTGAAACCGGTGCCTTTTATTTTGCCTCTCTTTGGACTCGGGTTGCGGTGAAACGACGGCGCCGCGTTCGGCTTCGGCGGCTGAAAGGAGCGGGAACAGCCGCCCCCCCCCCCCTGCGGAGAAAGGGACCAGCGCAGCGCGACGCACATTACAGCAAATTACTTCCCATCACGCAGGAAAAAGAAATAATAAATAAAAGAAATCAGTGTGTATTTTAAGTCAGAGATAATAGAACAGTGGATGAGCACAGCCAGGGATGATTCGTACCATACAAATAAGATCCGGCAAATGTGTGTAATTATAAAGTACAACTGCACATGTGTAGGCTCTAAGATGAGGCTTCAAATAAAAGTTGCATTTAATAGACACATCCAGTGCTTTTACATCTCGAGATACACTTCGTGTATTCATTAGGCCTGATACATACTGCTAATTAACTTCCCCTGCGCGAGTCTTATCGCAAATTGCCTGTGCACTGCACAGATGTTCAAGGCGCTTCTTTAAAACCCCGAGTCTTGTAACTGAGCCGTCGTTAAAAAAAAAAAAAAGAAAAAAGAAAAGGAAAGGAAAAATCCCGCCTCAGGGATTTTTCTTTTTTACATCACGCGCTGACTTACAAGCGAAGTTGGATGAAAGCGGTGAATGTCAACAGCTCTGAAGTTACGAGAGGAAATTAAGCACGCGCCGGTGCTCCTGCGCGTGGAGGCTCGCGAGGTCCGAGGCGCGTACGGCACGTCGGCTCGTTCCGCTCCCGAGAACACGCGTGGAGAACGGTGGCTGGCGGGGCCTCCGGCGTCACAGGCGTAACCACGGGCAACCGCGAGGAACACGTGACGTTGGCAGCTCAATCTCATTCGTGTCCTTTGCGTCACGCTGTGTTTAAACGCATCCGGAACGCAGACTTGAGCTGCGTGAGGCGCTGTCACGGACGCGTAGGATCCATTGTTTACTGTAGTTAATTAGCGCGCGTGTTTTCTTACCGGGGGAAGGGATCGATGGAGGGGATCGATCAAGACCAAATGTGCCTGTGGTGCAGAACATATCTCACGTGCATTTCTAGAAAGCACGACGTCGGTCTGCGTTTCCGTCTTACACTCAGCTCGTCTTAAACCAGTTTTATTTGGAGACAAAAGGACAAATAACAAGTCGACGGCATTAAGCTAATTCATTGCTACCGTGCGACTCCTCCAAACTTCCGCCGTGGTTCGGCCCGTTTCCTCTGAAGGTGTTCGATCTCGTGTGCGCGTGAGCGTTTTAAACCAGCGAGACGAAGCAGGTGGCCGCGGCAGATGTGCGCTAGCAGCTGGGCATCACGTGCCATTAGCTTTAAGCTGCCCTCGTCTGCCGCGGCACTGATCGCATTGTCTTACCTCATCCCGCGCGCGCACACGTCTTCCCGCCGCACCAGGAAGTCCGCGGCTCGCGCAGGACGACGCGCTCGCCCTCCATGCGGTCTGCGCGCGCTCCCGTGACACCAGCTGTGCCCCCAAAAAACGTGCCTCCCCAGTGCCCATGCCCTCGAGGGCTGCCAGGTCTGCAAAAAAGATGCAATTTCTCCCCCCGAGTAAAAACATGTCGGAAATCTGCCAGTCACTCCTCAACCCTGACGCTTGTGCCAGAGCGAGAAGCAGCTTTACTGGTTGGGAATGCAAAGCACCGCGAGAGACTGTAGGAATATTTTATCCTGATGGGGGATTTAGGGTCACGCAGTGGGAACTGGGGCAGTTATTGTTGCTGGAAGAGGTAAAAATCCATCTGAAGTAGAAGCGTGTGAATGGATGGGCTGCGAAGGCGGGTTCCCAGTGGCCCACGCAGGAATACACTGTGGCAGATCCAATATACTTGTCTGGTAATTTGTTTGGAGGAAGGGGAAGGTTGTGAGAGTTTCAAAGAGAAAGAAAGAAAGAATGTATTGTTGGTGTTTTTAGGCCTTCTGGGCGACTACAGAAGAAGCTGGGGTCAAACTTCATCAGAAAAAGACATGGATAAATCGATAAATGAATAAATTGACAGTGAGTCTGAGATAAGTTTTTACCATACGGGGTTTGGATTGAGAAACGTAATCAAGTCGGTCTGAGGAGCTGGTAAAAGGCAGACATGCTGAAAAAGTGTAGTTCTTTCAAATCCCATCTGTAACAGCTTCTATTTTTTTCATGCGGCTGTAGTTACACAATAGCGAGTGAATGAATTTCCCCGCGTGGAGCCGTCGACGGGGCCTCCTCTACCTGAAATGTGTCACCTTTGAAACAGATTGGCTCTGCTTTGTGATAATGTAGCCCGCAGCTCAAATCTTTTACCTTTGCATTTTTAAAGATCCCATCAGTTCTCATTTAACATCCGCTGAATATTTCATCCCAGCGTTCTTTGTTCTCGGGACGAGATGGAGTCCGGTTCAAATGTTTTGCCAGTATTAGGCGGGTTTAAAGGACGCTGGTGATAAATTAGCATGGAGAAATTCTCTATGATTATAATGACATGAAGCTTGAATCCTTTGGGGCAGCGTGAAGGAAGGAGGGAGAGTTGAGGCATTTCCATCAATGGAGCCGCCGGTGTTTGCTATCGGACCTGCTGCAGGACGTGAAGGATCAGCGATAGGATCCCATTAGGACGTATAGAAACCACTGTTCCAACATCGCTTCCTCAGATCTGCTGCTTCAGCCTTTAGGACCATCAAGATGTCCCCTCCCACTTTGTCTAACTCTCTCTATCGCTCTCTCTCTCTCTTTCTGGATCACTGTGTTCCAGAACAACTTATTGTTAGGGAAACCCAGCTTTAGTCAAGCTCTCTCTAAAATCCAGAGCTGTATCTTTTTTTTCCAGTTTAAATTCAGAGTAATGGGCCCCGCTGTGTGTGTACATTACTCAGTTGCGCCAGCGAGGTTCGGGGCACAATTAGAGTTCAGGAACTCAATGTTCCACTCGGTTGGGGACAAACAGACGCTGCAACCCAACACCATGCAAATGAGTCCAATTAAGCGGTGCTGCCTCTCCAGCGATCGGGTTTGGGCCGAGCCGCAGGGCAGAGCGCGTGATTTGCAGCCGCACGCAGGTCCCAATGCTGCGATTCTGCCGCTCTGCTGCATCATGGGAAACGTAGTCCGGCCTCATTCCGTTTAGCTGTGGCGGCACAAGATGAGGCTCTCTGTTTGCGGGGGGAGGTGAGGCCGGAGCGAGGGGGGGGGGGGTGCCAGCGGCGGCTGCAGGAGGCTCAGGCGCCCGAGAGGAGAGTTGAAAGACGGAGCAAAGGGTGGGAAGTGGGCAGGAAGCTGGCAGGGTGTTAAAGGAGTTCTGAGAGGGGATATAGACCGAGGTTCGCACCCCGGTGGCTTTTGAAGTGGGTTATGAAAGAATGCCCCGAGTCCCGCGGAGTGTGTTCTTACACTACTTAGCTGAACAATGGGGAGGCTCAACACTCTACAGCAGCACCGAGGCCCGACTGTTTGTGTCTGCGTGTTAGGTCAGTGATTTACTTCCAGTGTGAGGGAGAGGCCTCTGAAACAGGAAGTAGGTTAAGGAGACACGCGAGAACACGCTTTAAATGTGTCGGCATTTGTAATTAAATCACAGTGAATTACCCGGCTTTGCTCCCGTTGCCAAATGCAGGGCTGAACCGCGCTGCAGCACTAAATTAAACTGCATTCAGGTGGAGCTTTCCAGCTTCCTCCCTCACCTTTTTGTTTCTCACACTTATTTCCACTTTCCCCACTTCTTATGTAAATTTCCCTCCTTTCCATCTCGTACAGTCGGCATCTTTTCCCGTCCGTATCCCCTCCATTTATTTTCACTTCCCTGAAATCTTTCTGCCTTTTTTTTCACTTGATGCGCCCGTGTGTTTGTGTGTGTGTGTATGTGTGTGTGTGTGTGTGTGTGTGTGCGCGTGCTTTGTGGGTATTTCACTCCCTCTCCTTGCTTAATTATATTCCTTCACTTTCCATTATTCTTTACACTTTCTTTCCACAGGCTGCGAAGATAAGAAACTTGTTATTGTTCGCTTTATTTTTTTTTCAAGACCTTTTCTAATTTCTTCAGGGAAGGAAGGTGTGGGAGTCTTTTTCGGTGGTTTATGAATTCGCTCTCAAGCTCCAAATTGATTTCCCTTCGTTAACTACCGTAAAGGCCTGAGTCAAATGAGAACACTGCAGTTTTAGTGGACTGCTACAGTGAGCGCACTGTAGTTACACAGTATATTAACATACATGCATTACCTGTTACTAATATAATTACCACAGCGTTCCACTCTGTCTAAATATTTACAGGCTTTGCAACAATGTTTACAGCCATAAATGCTATAATCACATGTGAATTGCAAATTCTGCCCCCTGCTGCTAATTGCTAATGCTAAGCGCTGCAGGGCCAGAGGCCTCGGAACAGGAGCCAAGGCTCGAACCCAGGACGCGGCCCCAACCACTCAGCTACTGGTTCCTCCTCCAAAAACCAACTTAGCTCATGTGCACGACCGAGTGCAACCGTCGGAAACAACAAGGTCACATTTCACTCAATGTGCCCAATTACTCGCAACCTCAGCTGGAGAGGAGTCTGCTAATCTCCCCGCGTCTTCCTGGGAACAACTCTAAGAGGTTTTATCTTGGGTAATTGGAAATTGAAAAAGTGATCTAAAAAAGGCAGCTGATTCGGCGTCTCACACACACACACACACACACGTCGACAGGACATATTAGATCTCGCGCTTAAATTACCTCCTCACCGCGGGCCTCGAGGGGAGAATGCGACGCGTCCTCAGCCCGTCTTCCTGTTGGTTTTTTTTTTTTTACACATAATGAAACCAATTTACAGGTAATTGCCTCCGCTGATTCGTCCAGTGCCGCGTAATGACAGCGATGTGCATGGAGTGATAAGCTGCCTGCAAACACGGAGCAGCCCGTCGCTGTGACGTGACTCAGGCTCAGATCAAACCAGCCGCTGATGTTAAACTTTAGCGGCTCACAGACTAATGTAGTTGTCATTGTCCACATTCTGTTGTTTCCTATAATATGTGATTAGGTGCTCGGGACGAAGCCCAGGACAAGATACAGGCACCTTGATTAAAGCTATGCTTGTTTGACTTTAACGATAATTAGCTCCACAGCTTCGGTTTCATTCCCCGAGTCACAAAGATAACGATAAAGGTTCTGTTCTATACGTGAACATATGCTCTAATTACTAGTCGTGGATACAGGGCGATATGCGAGAGTGGATATAATAAGAAAATGTGTTACTAAAGTTGATCTGCTGATTAAAAATGAGAATAAAATGTCTTGAATAAATTAACTTTAAGAAGCTGCATATATATATATATATATATATATATATATATATATATATATATATATATATATATATATATATATAGGTGGGTCCTTGGGCAAGACCCTTCAAGCTACCGCCTACCTCATATCATGAGAGACAATGAACCACATGAGATACCGGCTCAGACGTCGCCCGGTCTAACAAGGTCTGCGCCAGGTGTTGGGGAACCAGAGCACCTTGGCGAGAAGTGGGCTACTGGAACAAGAAAGAAATGGCTGAGATGCGAGAACAAGGCTCTGTTGGAATGCTACTACTCAAGTAACCCTAGTCAGAGGGGCTACATGCAAAGAATGTGCGGTGAATGGGAACGGAGAAACCCACATTCAAGGCTGACGGCGAAGCAACTAGTAGCTCAGTGTTCCAACATCCACAAACGGCAACTGCTATCACAACTTGAGATTGACGAGATACAACACAAATGCTACGGCAAGGGGGAGCCAGGACGCCAGGTCAGAGGGGAGATTTCACCATCTCCCCAACCGGAAATTGGGTACGAAGCCCCAATAAGCACAGATACGCTGAGCGAGGCAGCGACTGACCTGAAAATTAAGATCATGGCAAGATTGAACAGGCAACCCCGAACCCCACTACAACGGCTAAGTGAAGTACCATCAGAAAGTCTCATGGAAGATGTGAATGCAGCATTGAGAGCGATCCCTACCACAACAATCACAGAAACCAATGAGCTGATATACGCTTCAGCATCAGTGATCCTAGAGATGCTTGGCTATAAGAGCAACCATGGGAGCCATGAGAAACAATACCCACCATGGAAACGAAGGTTGGAGGCAAAAATCAAGGCAGCTCGGAGGGAAGTGAGCCAAATGACAGAGGCCCAGAGAGGTGCAATGAAAAGACCAATGCCTAAGAGGTACAGTCAGATGCCCATACCTGAAGCACTCGAAACTGCCAAGCAAAGGCTACAAGCCTTGGCCAGCCGCCTAAAGAGATACACCAGAGATAACGAAGCCAGACGAATAAACCGGCTGTTTGCAACACAACCTGCGAAAGTGTACTCTCAATGGCAGGGTAATAACAACAGAGCAGACCCACCAAGGCTGGAAACTGAACAGTACTGGAAGGGTATATGGGAAAGGGAGGCATCACACAACAGTGATGCACAGTGGCTGGTGGATCTGAGGGAAGACCACAGCAACCTCCCTGAACAGAATCCAGTGACTATCACAGTGGCAGACATCCAACATAGAGTCTCAGGTATGAAAAACTGGACAGCACCTGGCCCTGACATGATCCACACCTACTGGCTAAAGAAGCTCACTGCAATCCATGAGCGCCTGGCAGCACAAATGAACCAGCTGCTAAGGGATGGGACTCACCCTGAATGGCTAACCGAAGGGCGAACGATCCTGATAATGAAGGATCCCTCAAAGGGCACAGTCCCATCCAACTACCGGCCAATAACCTGTCTCTCCACAACATGGAAGCTCATGTCAGGCATCATCGCAGCTAAGATAAGTGGGCACATGAGTCAATATATGAGCGAAGCACAGAAGGGCATTGGTAAGGATACCAGAGGAGCCAAACACCAACTCCTGGTAGACAGAACAGTCGCCCAAGACTGCAGAATGCGACACACCAACCTGTGCACAGCCTGGATCGACTACAAGAAAGCCTATGACTCAATGCCACACACATGGATCACTGAATGCTTGGAGCTGTACAACATCAACAGAACTCTAAGGGCCTTCATTGCAAACTCGATGAGGTTGTGGAGAACCACCCTTGAAGCCAATGGGAAGCCACTTGCCCAAGTATCCATCAAATGTGGCATATACCAAGGAGATGCACTGTCCCCACTGCTGTTCTGCATAGGTCTGAACCCCCTCAGCCAAATAATAAACAAGACTGGCTATGGATACCGACTCCGGAACGGGGCCACCATAAGTCACCTCCTCTACATGGATGACATCAAGCTGTACGCCAAGAGTGAGCGAGACATCGACTCGCTGATCCACACCACCAGGATCTACAGCTCGGACATCGGGATGTCATTCGGACTCGAGAAATGTGGGAGGATGGTGACAAAGAGAGGCAAGGTAACCCACACAGAAGGGGTCTCACTCCCAGAAGGAACAATAGCAGACATTGAGGACAATTACAAGTACCTTGGAATACCACAGGCAAAAAACGGCAACCTTGAACAGGCAACAAGGAATGCAGCAACAGCCAAATACCTCCAACGAGTAAGGCAAGTCCTAAGAAGCCAGCTCAATGGCAAGAACAAATCCCGGGCAATAAACAGTTACGCTCTGCCAGTGATCAGATACCCTGCAGGAATAATAAGGTGGCCAAAGGAAGAGATACAGACCACAGATGTTAAGACACGAAAGCTCCTCACCATGCACGGAGGGTTCCACCCCAAATCCAGCACCCTGAGACTGTACGCTAGCCGCAAGGAAGGAGGCCGAGGACTAGTGAGCGTGAGAGCCACTATCCAGGATGAAACATCCAAGATCCATAAGTACATCAAGGATAAGGCCCCGACAGATGACGTGCTGAGTGAATGTCTCAGGCAGTGGAGAACAGAGGATGAGATGCTGGAAGAGGGACCATCATGGGAGGACAAGCCCTTGCACGGGATGTACCACCGGAACATAACTGAAGTGGCTGATCTCAACAAATCCTACCAATGGCTTGAAAGGGCTGGGCTGAAGGACAGCACAGAGGCACTCATCCTGGCTGCACAGGAGCAGGCCCTGAGCACCAGAGCCATAGAGGCCCAGATCTACCACACCAGACAAGACCCAAGGTGTAGACTGTGCAAAGAGGCCCCAGAGACGGTCCAGCACATAACTGCAGGGTGTAAGATGCTGGCAGGCAAAGCATACATGGAACGCCATAACCAAGTGGCTGGCATAGTATACAGGAACATCTGCGCGGAGTATGGACTGGAAACCCCAAGGTCAAAGTGGGAAACACCTCCCAAGGTGGTAGAGAACGAGCGAGCCAAGATCCTGTGGGACTTCCAGATCCAGACTGACAGAATGGTAATGGCGAACCAACCAGACATTGTGGTGGTGGATAAAGAGCAGAGGAAAGCCGTAGTGGTGGATGTGGCAATACCAAGCGATGGCAACATCAGGAAAAAGGAACATGAGAAACTAGAGAAATACCAAGGGCTCAGAGAAGAACTGGAGAAGGCTTGGAAGGTGAAGGCCACAGTGGTGCCTGTGGTGATCGGAGCACTAGGGGCTGTGACCCCCAAACTAGAGGAGTGGCTACGACAGATCCCTGGAAAAACATCCGAAATCTCAGTCCAGAAAAGTGCAGTCCTAGGAACAGCAAAGATACTGCGCAGAACCCTCAAGCTCCCTGGCCTCTGGTAGAGGACCCGAGCTTGGAAAGTGGATGAGACCACCCGCGGAGGGTGAGAATAAAGTGTGTATATATATATATATATATATAATGAGAGGATCTATCAGCAGTAGCTACAAAGGAAGACAGGTGAGCTGAGCAAGCATCTTATTTACCTGAATCACAGGACATTAATAATAATATTAATAATAACTCTGTTCACACATTCCTGTCTGACAGCAGTCGCATCTTGTTTCACCTTAAGGCGCTAAGATGTGCACACTTACACATTTATAGTCCTATTTTATATTGCACATGACTCACGACTGTGTGTTCCTGATTTACAGTCGGCGGGCGTGTGCTTGCGTGCCTGTTTTGTTTCACCCGTCTTATCAGTGTCAGGGCAGCGCCGCGTCCCCCCGCGTCGTGCCGTCCGCCGCCATGGCAACCGATCCAAATACTCCACCTCCGCTCACACGCTCGCCACCTCGCTCTCCCACCAAAACAGCCCAAATTAGCTTTGACCTTCTCTGATGAAAGGGGGGAAACAATGCGGCGGCCTGTAGCAGCACCCCCCCCAACCCCCCACCCCCCTCGGCGGCGGTCAGGAGGCGCGCCCTGCACCGCGTAGCACTCTTACTGACACAGCAGGTGGTCCTTTAAGATAGAAAAGACACAAGCGACAATAAAGTCAACAACTATTCAGCTGCTATTGAGCTGATGTACAAGGTGCAGAGAATGATAAAGAACAGCAGATAAGGTTTAGTCATTGTCAAGACTTTACAGGATTTACCCCAGATGTTGTTATCAATTCTATGTAACTTATATAATGAAACTAAGGTATTGCTACATACTCAGTCTAGTGAAATGCCTCTGTTCCTTGGGGTAGTGCTTTCTGATCCGGCCTTCACGCCTTCTCATTAGTCGTACTTGCAGCCTCGCTCCTCTGCTGGTATGAGTTAAGTATTTATAGCGAGCGCAGTGCTCACGAGTTGCCGGTTTAACTCCAGAGGCCCATTAAGTGAATGGTTTAGGCACGGAAAATGAACACGTGGTGAGTGAAGTCTGCCTCCGTCATGATGCAGAACAAAATCATTTACTAAAAATGTTGCTGTGTAAATTATATTTATTATAAATTCTGTTCTGATATTGCATCTAATAAAACGGGATCTTTTCAGAACCAGTGCCTGTGGTGTGTATTAGCTGTGTTTTCTGTGAAACACCTGCCCTTCGCTGCTCCTCCACATTTACCTGTCTCTCCTTTCGAACTCTCCAGGGGCTTTGTAGCTGTCGCTGCCGACACTAAATCACACGCCGGTGTTCGATACAGCGGACAGTTCGCTTGACTCTTTGACTGCTCTCGATGATGCTCGTCCTTTGAAGAACTAGTCCTGCTACTTAAGAAACACTTGACTTCTGGAAACCACAAGTCAGTCTTTCAGTCTTTTTGGTGCTGTTTTGTTCGGGCTTTTGTGAAAAGGATTCATGTGACTCACACCAAGCACAATGGTGCCTGAGAAATCCCACAGACTCTCTGGCCCTTGAATGCCTCTCGTCGGATTTTATATGATTTTATATGGTATTTGTTTTCTTTCCTCTTTTTGCAGCTAAGTGGATTTTATTAAAGAGTATAGCAGCTATAGTGGCTCCAGCAAGTACATACTTCATCACTGGCTGAAGTTTCCGTATATATGAATGGACCAATAAATGAATAATAACATAATTTTCCATTCTTTAAATTGCCTCCATATTTTGCTGTATAGTTCGGCTTCAACACGACGTACAGCGGATGTTCTTTATCATTATCTAGATGACTCATTGCAGCAGCAGCAATCCAAATGACTAGTTAGACCTTAATGTGGCATAAATCTCAAAACAGACTCTCTCCTCTTCATTTTTCATCCTTTTTACTGTTTATTTGCCTGCCAGCAGCTGTTCCGCGTCTTGTCATGTGCCTTGTGCTCCCACCGGACCCGGTCGCCGGCGTTCCACACCCGTGTGTTTCTGTCCAGACAGCAGTGTTTCCGTCACGCGGGGACCTTTAATTTGTCTTCATGTTCACCATTTCACTGGATTTCGCTGGTTTAATTAGATTGGCTGACAGCGAATGCGAACATTGCGATCTACAGTCACACAAACTGCTTTTAGTGCTGACATTCTACCACACATCCTGTCTCGTATTCAGAAAGCTCTAAAACTGATGAATTCATTAGAACTGACATGGGACCGTGTTTTTCTCCACTACCTTTTGTTTCTTGCATATATAAATTCAGTGTAACAGCACCTGTTTGTTCAACTCATGTTCATGCTAATTTAATCAGAAAGGTGTTAAATACATATAATGTTGAAATAAATTATACTGTAACAAACTATACATATATATACGTCTAAGTTTATAACTGAAGAAGTACCAGGTTGAATTACACTGTACCTAATAAAGTGGCCATCAATTTCTGGACAGTTTCATTTTAATTACACTCATTACCTATGAAGGTTGCTCTGATCACACTGAATAGAAGTGTGGAGCAGATCCCCTGTAGCAATATCTGTCTCTATCTGAGATTATATTGTGTTTCCAAATGGTTCCAGAGGACAGTATGAAGGAAAAGTGTTCGTCTTTATGGAGGTGATCCAGACGTCTCATCCAGCACTGTGACTCTGACTGTGACCTCTTGACCCGGCACCTCGGGGAGTTTTGCTTTATTGGTAATGTCTCATTCCAGGACGAAGGAGTGAAGCCACGTTGACCTTTCAGATAAGAGTCAGCCCTGCAGTGATTGAGCAAAGAGAGAATATGCCTGAGAGCAAACAAAGAGGCTACATTTCACCCAAACCCGGCCCGGCGCTCTCTGTCTCGCTCATCTGTGATTTAGACCGTGCACCGGCTGGAGATTCAAAGGGATTCTGGCCTGTACGGCCGCAACATTACACAGAGGGAGCTACTGTATGAAGAACCGCTGACATTACAGAGTGAAAAGACTTCAGAGCTCTGACATGGAGGGAAAAGATCAGATGCGGGTTTGTATTAGTTAGAGGACAACGTGGATCTGTGTATGTTCCCAGCGCTTTTATTTTAAGCTCCCTCAAATTCATTTATTTATTTTGGATGAATGTCGATAATCAGCCAAAACAAAAAGGAACAGAATTGATTTACAGCCTTTCATTGTGAAAAAAAACAACCCAAAAACGTTTGCTTCTCTGTGGCAGATGTGCAAATAATGAATTTCTGTCTAATCACGCGCACTGATTCACTCGCTGAAGCTACACCTTTCCTCTGTGGTGCATAAAAAACAGCTCATCGTGAATGTAAGGATTAAAGAATACCACACGGCCGCTCTCTCGCCTCCGTTCCGTCACTGCAACCGGTGGAAGCAGATGAGCTTGGTTCATATCGACAGATTCTCCAAGGTCTAAAATATTAGTTTTTGCTAAATAATGAAACTGTCCAAAGAAGAATAGCTGCCTGTTCTGAAGCCAGATTCGTTCCGATCACAACTCACCGCCAGGATACACGCCAGCTGGCCGGCTACCGGGGGACCACCTCGCACGTGGGCCACATGCTACGGAAACAGTTTCCCCGACATTGATCCGAGCCTGATTCAAGTAATTAGTTTCCGACAGCGTATGATCACCGCGCAGCCATTTATTATCTCCAAAATGGTCCGGTGGAGCGCGTGCTGGAGCGCTGGCGGTGGCATCCATCTGCCCGTCCGCTTATTTTTAATCTCGTCACTCAGCGAGAGACGTCGCGGGGAAGTGACAGCTCGCGCGCGACGGCGCCGGCCTCGTGCGGCGGCAGCGGCGGAACGGAAGGAGCACCTGTCAGTCTGTGACTCGCAAACTTGCATCGTGCCCAACTTTCTCTCCCCCCTCCCCCCCCATCAGATCAGTCAAATTCCGTATTAATTAGCGCTGACGCTCCTGCGTGGCCGTCGCTTCACAGGCGACGCTCGGGCGTCACGTGCCGCATTTCCGCTCGTCCGCCGCGGCAGCGGCCAATTACCGCGGACCCTCGCTTGGGTTCGGGCGGGATCCTGAGTGACAGCGCCCGGCGCCACGCGGGCACGCCTAACACGCGGCCGCCACGGTGACAGGTGAGCCTCCGTGACGGAATGGAGGTAACGATGGGCCTGGAGTGGCGCGCGTGGGTTATTACAGGAAATCAGTTGGTTTTACTGACTCCTTTCCGCTTCTGTTTGATATAATTGAGGCCTCATAGCATCACAGATACAAACAAGTCTGCGGTTTGACGTCTCGTAATTCACACTAGGAGGCAGTTAACAGGTTGTCGCCGAAAACCTGTCGTAAACCTGTTTATGTTATTTTTCAAGATGCAAACGCTTCTCACTACTTGAGCTCTCGAAGCGCGAGCCTTGTTAGCATTTCCACGCTTTCCCATGAATGGACGTGTAAATTATTTAAAAGCGAATCCTTGCGCCTGCTGCGCCGCTCATTAGCCTCGTCCCCGCGGAGAGTGCGAACAGTGTGTGCGTTTGTGTGAAGCTGTTATTGTATGTGACAGGTCCCATACTGTACCACCGCTTTACGGCTACTGGGTTAATATGTCGACTTCCATGACTACAGGAAATCTCTAATGATCAATAATGGCTTCATGGTGATAAGATTCACTGGAATCACGGAATCCTATTGGAGTTTGTCTGATTGTGAGTTTAAAAGGAGTCCAGCTGAACGACCACCTTAACGAAGTGCAGCGCTTCAATTTGTGGTAAAAGCCGGTCTGTGCAGAGCAGACTTAAGCTTTATCTGCTTGTATATTCTACTGCATGGACGGCTCTGTGTGCGTGTGAGTCCGCCTCCCTCATCCACACACCAGATAATCAGGCGCACAAACAGGCCTCATTAATATGCAAAGAATGCAGAGCGGTAAAACGCTGGGGTTGAGCTAATCAAATGCTAATGATTTTCCCAGCAAAACTAATTATAAATACCTCAACTCCAGCCATTCAATAACACAGCCATTAAATCATAATAGCAGAGGCCTATTGATATTTCCCTCACATCGCGGGCAGCATGTTCTCATGTAAAGACGGGGCTTTGAAGCCGGCCTTTGAGCTCCGACTTCAAAGAAAACCGACGTGCTAAATGGCGAGAGGTGCCGAGTCGCGGAGAGCACTTCAACAGGCTAAAAGCGCCGAGACGCCGCTTCCGACACGTGTGCTACACAGCGCGCGAGCATTGGGTGCGCGGCGACGTTAGCATCGCCTGGTGGACGGGGGGTCAGCATCAGCATCAGCACCAGCATCAGCACCAGCATCAGCACCAGCATTAGCACCAGCAGCGGATGCGGATGGTGCGTCTGATCTTAGAACGCACAAAACCCCTGATTCTACAAAAGCAATCAGAATCTAAGCAAAAGAACAACTAGCAGTTGTGATATTCATGGTCTGCAGAGATTTGGCATCATTTCAGTCCAGGTCCACTTTTCCATCCATTTAACATGTCACAACTGTTATTACTTTTCCCATCACAGTCGGACGCGTCCTCTTCACTTGACCCTCAACAAACAAACGAACAAACTTCAATATCCTGCAACAATCTCCCCTCGTCTCGCTGCTTATTTCCTGCTGATGTCTGGAGTTTCCACGCAGTTCTTCCTTTATTCTCCCGAACGAGCACGTCCCTAATGCTATCAGAACCATTTAAAGCGGTCTCAAGCAGCTCGAGATGCCGGAACATATGTTTCTCGGGGGGTTCCAGCTGGTTTTATTCTTCACTATTATTGGTTTCTGTCTCATCTTCATTTCCTCTCGGTCCCTTCGTTGTCTGCGCGCGTGGGAGTGCGTGTGATGCACTCACTCTGTGTTACTCGTACGTTAGATCCAAGCGTTTGCGCTGCACTTTATCTCGCTCGGACTCGATTGCGACTTCCGGTTTGTGTGATATCACAGCGGCCGAGGAGGAGAAGAATGGTTCCGTCTGGGGGAAAAGCGGGAGGATGGAGCCGCAGCTGGCAGCAGCTGGACCAGACCCGTCCAAGCGAAGGCGCGGAGGAAAATGAGTCTCGCATCCACGACGCGAGCCTTGATCGCGGGAGCCCACAACAGGAAGTGGCGGCTCCGGTGCCATCTGTACTGCAGCGCGCTAAGAAAATAATCGGTCTAATTTCCCTGGTGACTGCAGGTGCCGTCATTTATCTCATCCAGCGAGGCTTCTAAAGCAGATAAATGCACTTCTTAAAATGAGATAAATCTACCTCGCCATATGTGCCCCGCTGTGCGGCCGTATGGGACGGCGGGGGGTTGCCATGTTTGCTAGCTTAACGCACGGAGGGCGAACTTCAGAGAAGGTCCCCCCGCGTTTAAACGCGCTATGTTTAGAACAGCATCGCATCGCGTTAACGTTTTACGGCCGCGCTCCGTCTCCGGGGGTGATGATCCTATAGTCGAGCTGCGTGTTGCGTGAGGCGCTTGCTCACGCGACGTCCCAGCGCGCGCGCGCGCGTGACTCGGTCCTCCTGCACAGAGTTGGCATTTTAATTGAGGCTCGCGTGACTGCGCACGTTCTCCTCCCCTCCCGTTTCACCTTCTGTCCGTAGGAGCTGGCTGAAACCAAGACCCCCCCGCCCCCCGCGGAGCTCCGTGACCTTTCACCCCCTCCGACTCTGACACGCTGTCCAGCCCATCAGCAGCCTCATTGGTCACGGGTGGCCACAGATGCTCATGACAGCTCCAGCCTATAAGCCGGAGCGCAATATGAGCCCATGCATAATTCATGCAGTCAAGTCATGTGGCCTTGAGCGACGCCGCTGAGGAAGCTGAGCGTGGAGAGCGGGCGGCCAGGAGGAGGCCTGTGTGCGGCCGCCGGTGCGACAGGAGACGTGCTCCACCAGCTAATCGAAGCTGACGCGAGCGGAGGAGAAGTGCGTGGCGAAAAGCATGGGGATCGGCCACGACTTTGAGCTTGATGCTGCTAAATCCAGAACCTTTTTTATTTTTTTTAAATGGCCGCTCTGAGGGATGTTTCCTTCATCTTTAGGTGCGTAGCCTCTAAATGAAAGCGGATTAGTCATACGCATCTGCATCTGCATATGCATCTGCATCCACCCTCCAACCAGCGCATAAACTACAGGATTATACAGTGTTGGGATGAATGCAATTAACAGACAAACGAAACAAAGAAGCCGCGTGAAATAAAAGCGCGTGCCAGCGACGGGTTTTGTACGTGTCCCAAGCCGGTGGGCGGATGAGGCGGGGTGAGACGGGGAGGAAATTATTAAAATGTGCCACAGCAACAAAGTGCTCTTGGAGTAATTAAGTCGACAGCAGTTTGGCTCCGGCAGCCCCATTTTGAGTGTGTAATGTATTTGGGTAATGACGGAGCGCAGCCGCGAACTGGCTTGTCATCACGCTCCCTCTCCCAGTTAATCCTGTTACGGCCCGACCAGTCGGAGGCAGGAGTCCAGCCTTGCGTTGGTGGAGGTGGACGACGGAGGAGCGGTCTGTGTGGTCTGCACATCTACAGTAAATGTTTACTCAGCCTGCAGTGAATAACCCCCCCTCCCCGCCCCCCCGCTGCTTGCTTACAGAGGGGGTTTCTGAGCATCATCTCGGGCTCGGCGCCCGTCCGCTCTCCTCCCGCCACAATGGCTAATCCTGACACAGGCGGCGGCGGCAGCGAGCAATCGGCGCTCGCAGCCCAGAACATAATGGAAGCCTGCCTGTCTGGCGGAGACGTCCGTGCGAATGACTGGCAGGCCGGCTGCTCATCTGCTCGCTCGCTTGTTGTGCCTCGGCGGCTGTTTTTGACGCCTGGCTGTCGGAGCCGCGAGCGCGCAAAGGGGGAAACGGCAGACGGCGCAAAAGGAAGAGAATGGGAAATCGTGGGGGGGAGATCTGCGTTTGGAGCCATTAAAGCTTGTTTTCCTGGTCCAAACAAAGAAGGTCACGGAGTTTCACGCGGGCCGCATTTCATGTTTATTTTACATTTGGCTCCACGCCTGCGGAGGAGCTGTGAATGTTTTAAAACGTGGAAATTAAAATTAACATGGAACAGTAATAAGAGTGGAAACTATGAAATTGCCTTAATGCTGCAAAATTATAGAGCTGCAGCAAAACCTCGATATTCCAGCAAAACAAAGCCCCGCGACTCGTCATTGTGTAGGAAAGCTCCTTGTGGCTAATTTTGTAAAACTGCTGGAGGAGCATTGTTCATTTCCAGCCTCTCTTGTCCTGTGCTGCACGTGTAACCAGGCTCCCGCAGCCCCTCCAGTATTACAGCTTTTAACTTGTTGTGTTTGGGCTCCGAACACTACAAAGCATTTTACCAGAAAGCTACATTACAGCAACGTTGATGCGTTTTTCCTGCAATACCTTTCAAACATTGGATCGCAGCAAATCGTCGTTAATGGAAGGAAATAGCTGCATCCCTGGGGTTGCTTGCCTTTCTCTCTCTCCGGTTTTCCCTCTTCCTGTCTCTCCACCACGACACTGTTGTGAGCGTGCACCATTATGCACGCTAAAGCCTTCCCATAATGAGGCCAGGAGGTTGTGTGGGTGTGGTGGGGGAGAGATGGGAAGGAAGAGGCGGATGAAAGGCAGGAGAGGGGAACGAGGCGCTAAGTGGCGAACGGATGTACGACCCGTCTGGGTCCAAGGCCTTGTTAAGGCCCTAGCTACTGTGTTAGCACAAACTTTGGGGTCAAAGGTCGCTGAATACTATTTTCTTGGCCTTGTTGTGTGTTTTCAAGCCTAAGCCTGCAAAGGACGGCATCCTTCCCTCCAGAGTCGGGGGTAAAGCCCCGCCAGCGGAGAGATCTCCGTCCTCGCCCCTGTTCGCTCGGAGGCGGACGCCGGCGCTTTGCATAATCCGAGGTGCATCTGTTCGCGGCCAGGTTCCCGGAGCGGGAGCGGAGGTACGCAGGATTCCCTCCAGCGCCCGCTTTCACCCGCTGGAGCCGGACGCCCCGGACCAAGGCTGCGTTCGCTGAGCCCGGAGCTGCAGACAGGCACATTGTGATGAATTAAATATGACTTGATGAATTCCACATGTCTGCTTGTGCGAAGGCTGAGAGAGATTCACAGGGAGGAAAATGGCCAAAATCACTTTTTTTTTTTTAGAACTTGAAACTAGTTCACTTCTGCCCAACGACTGATTTCCTTTCTTGCTGTTTGGATATGAAATGCAAATTACTCTCATGGTCTGTGTTTGCTAATTGCCATTTAGTTTTTTGTTAATTAATGTATTCATTAATGAAATTGCTCTGTAATTGTGTTATTCTCTTGTTAGCTGCTTAGGAAGCTGTTCAGCCTTGTCACGTCTCAACGTTCTGCTTCCAATGATGGGTTTTCATACACATAACATTACCTCCTTTGGCTTCTTCAAAACACATTTTGGATTTTTCACCCCATAACTAACACCCGCATCCTGCAAAAGGCCATCAACAGCCCCCAGGTGGCTTTAACATGCAATATTGAATATTTCCATTAGCGTTAGATGGTTTAGTGGAACTCTCCAGTGTGATCAGGAAACAGACTATGAACCCTCATCATCACCATCATGGAGAGGAAATCCCATAAAGAAAGGGTGGTGTTGGGAAGATCACAGGAACCGGGACAACGGAGACAAGGAGAATATAAATCAAAATTCAATAAAACAGACCACAGCTTTGCTACATGAGAATCATCTTCCTGGCAGGTTCCAGAGTGAGATGACTTCCTGTGAGAGCGCTACCAAGGGAAATTCCTCCCCAGCAGGGAATCTACTCCTCATCTGTCCAGCACAGACACACGCTCCTATGTGATCGACCCGATAAAGGTAAGTGCTTTCTTTAATTTTTATTCAGACCTAACCATAACTTCTGATCACACTTAGATTTAGAGCGTTGGATGATTAACTAATCAACTCATTAGCACTGAGTGTTTCCGCCTGTGCGCCCTCTGGTTCCCGCTGCTAATTTGTCACGCTGTCTGACCTCGCTCCGGGCCGTGATTCTGTTCACCTGATAACGGGCCTGGTTGCCTGCCTTTGACCTGCTTGTCTTGCATCAGCGCTCCGCACCGGGAACGTGGGTTTGACTCAGTTCTCTCTGGTGTTCGGACCTGCCACAGTACCTGGAGACGCTCTGACCCCTGTTGGGTCGGGATTGTCCACCTGTGCCCTGCAGGTCCCTGCGTCATGACCTACACTCCCTGTCCTTCTAGAGATGTAAGCCACCTACTGCACAGGAGTGCAATTGTACTTCCTGATTCTTTTAATTGGCTCATCCCATTGATCTCCTCTTTAGTTCCCCTTTATCTGATTTAAGTATTTAAAACTACTGAATTGGTTTTTAATTGCATTGTTTTTTTCCTGAGTCCTCCTGAATCTAATCCCCAAAAGGATTTCCCCCCAGTTAATGACTATCAGTTGTAGCTCCTTATTCATCCAGCAGACAAGTAGCAACATTTGCTTTTGTTGTTAGATCCTCAAGCTTAGTACTTTTCACTCATACAGTAGTATAATAGATTCAGATTGACAGGATGAGTCAGAAATAAAAAAAATATACCTGCATCTGTTTCCTGAACTCGAAAATGCCTTTTCTGGCCAGAAGACTTTTGTTTCACGCCTTACCTTCACATTTAAAAGGTGGAGTTGGCTGAGAGACGGTATTCACACAACTTAATCCATCGTAGGATTGGGATGAATTATCTAACATAATCAGCAATTAACTGCAAAGAAGAAGAGACAATTCTATGAATAAAGCAGCTAATTAACTCTCAGCACGTGAATGTGTTTTTCTACTTCTGATAATAGAACAGGCAAATCTTAGGACGTGTGTGTGTGTGTGTGTGTGTGTGTGCGCGTGTGTTAGATTTCTATTTTCATTAGACACATGAGGACTTGCTGCTGTCTTCCGCCCAGCTGTGAAAATAACAGCCTCAAGGTACATGAATGCACCGTTAACTGTGTGGCTTAATGTTCTCTTCTGTATGTACACACTCACACCCACGCACGCTAACACACACATAAGCACGAGCGCTGTGCATCTGTGCAGTTAACTAATAGCTTAAGCTACTGAAAAAGTTAGTATAATTAATCTGATGTTTAATGTCCGCGTGTCTAAGCATATTGATGCAGGGACTCATCTGGTTTTCAGTCTCGGCCTCATCAGCAGTCGCATCTTCAACAGCAGACCTTGAGGAGGAGAGCTATCTCTGCAGGTGACAGCCATCAATCCAGCCCTGTTTGATGGAGGGATAGAAGGGAGCCTCCTCTGTCTTCCACCCGTCTCTCCCCGTCTCTCTCAATGATCTCCTTCCCTCCTTCCTTTTTAACTGCGCCCTCTCCCGCACAATTCTCCCAGCACTTGTCCGTTGTAATTCTCCAGGTCCTTTCTGCAGTAGCCGCGCTGGCACATCAACGTCGTCCCTGTTTTTGTTTTTTTTTGTGAGTTTTCTCTAATACACTTCTTGGTGAGTGAGAAAATCGATGCACTTCAGGCCTGAGAGAGAGAGAAACTCAGAGAGAGAGAGAGAGAGAGAGAGAGAGAGAACAAGTTTTTGGCACTTAACCCTCTGGAACAAATTTCAAGACAATTCTCCAGTGATGCTAATTCTCCGCCTGCTAGTACTTGCTGAGTGTTTTGGCTGTGTACACAAGCAATCACACAAATCCACTTTCAGCTGAGGCTCAGTTGGAGTCTATTTATGGTTGGCCTGACTGGAAAATAATTCTTGGTGTTAAATGAGACATTTCAAGAACTATTGTGGTCTGTGACAGTTTAATCAATATTTGGAAACATGAGCAACTTTTTCTCAAAGCCAGAAATTAGAAAACCGAATAGGATGTCATATACAATGACATGATTTTGCTCAGACTTAAATTACATGCCCAGTATCTTTCCCTCTTAACGCTGGGTTTTTATGCAGTTCTGAGCACATGTAGAACAGGTTTTTGATTTGCAAGAAGAACGACCATTGCTTTTCCATTTGCAGACGCTGTGACTTCCATCTCTTTCCATTTCCCCTCCATACCTTTCGATCCCTCCTTCCTCACCTCTGGGTGAAGTCTGTATCAGCGTGTTTTCTTCCTGTCTCGTAGCCCCAGGGGAGCGCACTCGACTCTGCCCCCCCTCACATCATCTCATCATCATCATCCATCTGGGAGGCAGGATAAGCACTGCATGGGACATTAGGCCCATTACCCAGCCCCAGCCCCAACCCACCAGCTCTCCTCCTGCTTCCACGGTCAGAGTCACTGCAAGGAACTCTATGCTCACCACAAGTTGTTGCTCGGTGTCGCTTGAGCCTCCTGCATCACTAAATAATCAACAGGCACATTCTTTTCTAAACCAACGTTGTTCTGATAGATATATGGTGTATTTTTTAAAATGTATTATTGAGTTTTAATTTAATAATAAATAAATGTTTTCATACCCAATGGAATCTTGAATTATTTTTTTATACATTTACACAAAAAAAGGTTTTCTTATTAAAGGGATTAGTATAAATTTCACAAGTGAGGAACTGTGTTGATTCAACAGCAGAACAGTTGTAATTGGATCTATATTGGCCAGAATTTGTTTAATTTGATTATGTAGCAGGCTGTTACAAAAAATAGCTATAACTTAATACGCCAGCATTTAATTAGGTCAATGGGTTAATAAATAGCAGCTTTTACCAACCTACTGCCGCACACTCCTGTCCAGCAGGTGGCGATAGCACGCGCACCTGTTGACCAGAGGTAAAGACCCTGAATCCCACTGAGCGGCACCTGTGGCAGGAGGACTGAGCATTCGCAGTGGAAGTTCAAGAAGCAGTCTAAAATGTTTTATTCTCTTGCTATGAACAAACCTAAGTTTATATGACACTGGACAATAATGGGGCTGTTAGTTAGAAAGTGTATAGTTCTAGTTTCGTCGTGTGAACATTCAAAGAACGTTAGTTGACGTTTCCTGCTAGCTTTGTGGCTAATGCTAGCTAGCTAGCTTGCAACTACTCAACATGGCTAATTAGCCTACATTAATTAAGATGCACCAAACTACTTTGTATGACTTGTAAGTCTCATACATTATAATTTTAATTTATACATTAGAATGTTCTACATGAAGTTTTACCTGCTGTGTTTTTATGGAGAATGTTTTTTTCATAAATTAAATAGGATTTTCTTTTTTGTAATGAAAAATTACATTAGCAAAATGAATAATTATGGAATATGGCTTCTTCTTTTGTTAAGTTTGTCTTTTGGCTGACAAGAGGAGGATGAGCAAGAGCAGGATGGAGTCATCAGAAGGAGAAATAACAGGTAAGGCAGTAGTCAAGTAATCTGGACTCATTATAAAGCATATCATTATTTTGCACTGCA
This sequence comes from Betta splendens, assembly GCF_900634795.4. Classification (NCBI taxonomy): domain Eukaryota; kingdom Metazoa; phylum Chordata; class Actinopteri; order Anabantiformes; family Osphronemidae; genus Betta; species Betta splendens. The sequence goes on along the minus strand of NC_040901.2, from coordinate 5,087,657 downwards.
CACTGGTTAAAATGTGGCTTTTTGAGTTTTTTTAGGTAGTTGTTTTAAATCCATTACATTTATAACCTAATTGCTTTACGGCTTGATATTATAGTCCGTTTTCTTTGTTTTATAAGTAACATACCACTAAAATCAGGGATTAGGCTGGGATTTCCAGATATCCTGGTTGAATTTAACCTCCACTTGGTTGCCAAATGTGGGATCAGTTAAACTCAATCTAGTCACCCTGGTGATTTATTCTATGTTGCCTAGTTTATTCACTTATCCTGTCTTAATTTAACCTGGGTTTAGTAGCACAAAGTCAGATTAATGTAGGTGAATTAAGTTACCATGGAGATTATAGTCAGCAGTTCGCCTTCACTGAAGCAGACTAACTGCTGGTCTGATTCAGTGGCATTGTCTTTATTGGCAGATTGATTGATTGTTTACACATGCTGTATTAGTCAGACACTCTCTATTCCTGTCCTCATTATGTGCTCATTTAGAGCTATTGTCTGCTAGTTTCTTTGTAATTCTAGTGGCCATACATTTGTTTCCCTTTATATAAGTCGTGTAACACCTCTTCATATATTTCTATATTATGCTGCTCTGGGCTTGAAGTATGCTTTTTTTCATTTCATCTTGTTTTGTGACAGGGTAGTCTTTTCAACAGACTGTAGCAGCTATTTATGGTTGGCTGAGGGCCAGGGTAGTGAGTTTAGAAGACTTGGTTAAGTCAGGTTGTTTCCTTTCTCCAGTGCAGTACACTTCAGGTCAAATGGGGTCAGCAGAGTACAGTAGTAAATCAATAGACAAATACTAATTACTAATAAAACTTGAGCAAAGTGTGGTTACATTAAGAGAAAAGCAGTATGTTTAAAAAGGTGGTGAAAGATTGCTGCAATTGTGTTTGATGTTTTTTTCTCATTAATACAGACCACAATCTGTCTGTAGTATGGGAAAGCACTTTGCTTTCATAGAACAAAAACAAACATGCTTCACATAAAAGAAAAACTAATATAACATAGATGTTTTTCATTTAAGTTTTTTTATGATCTACAGTTATTTCAACGCTCTAATAGGTAAAGTTTCAAATTTGAAGACATTGCTGCTTTTTTTTTCAACCACGCAGAAAAAAAATAAAATTGAAAATCTTTGTATTGACACTAATTTAATTCTGCCCAATATTTGTGGAGTCATTCATTTATTGACTAATGTTGAAACAGAACCTATCAAAATGTTTTTATTAAAAACATTTTAATTACGAGTTGCAATTTTGTTCCATTCTTTAAGTTATATTTCAGGTTTACTTTGGGATATTAATTTAGGAGATAGGAGGAAAAAAACTGTCTTCACCACAGTACATTCTACATTTAGACCTTGGATATACACTACTTTATAGCTGCAGTCAGTGGAAGTAAAACAACTTCCACTTATCAGATAAATCATAGTTTGGAAGGATCTCTTTAAATCTGAACTTTGGTACTGTGGAAAATGTCACAGCTGTGTCACATGCTCCTTTTTCAAAGTGCAGAGAGAAGTAGATTGGATCTAATGTGGTATTTGGCATCCAATATATTACTTGTCTGTCACAGTAGTACTTCATCTGTGATCAGAGTAATCACATTCTTTTCCTGTAATATAGGTTTAAAGAGGCCCATTAAAGCAAACAGTGCCATGGTATGTTTGTTAATGCATGTTTATTAATTTTACAGGCTAATTGAATATTACAAACCCCTTTTTCAATTATCTTAGCACAGCTGAAAACTGGTGTTTTAATTGCAAAACAATTACATTTCCAAATGACCCCGGTTTTGTGTATTTGGCTGAATATTATTTGTGTGTATGTGTGTGTGCGTGTGTGTGTGTTCTCGAGGAGTTAGTGCTTGAGTGCTTCTCTTTGACGCCGTTGCCTGACTCTAGCAGGGATTTAGTGGTTTTGATCCACAGTGTGAGTGACCGTCGGGCAGGACAGAGGGCGTAACCGGCCTCAAACCCCCAACTAATCTACTCAGAATTATCTAACGGAGCTTATAGGGCCACTGTCTACCCCAGGGGGGCACCCCAGATGTACAGTAGACTCCACATTTGCTTTTGTAAATGTAGTTTTCTGTAAAATTTACCCAACACTACCAGGGCACCTGCAAAAAAACAACACACAGCATAGGAGTATTTTCAGGACAAAGTCTGATTTTATTTCCTGCTTCCGACAAGAACAACACAGGGCAAGAGGTACCAAGGGAAATCTACAGAAGTTCAGCTTATCCCCTGTAAATGCATTATCTCATGGGGATATTGTAAAGTTATTCCAACTGTTACAATCCCTACGCCTGAACAATCCCTACACATCCACCCTCTCCCCAGTGTTGGATGTTTAATACATTGTGGGCAGATGATCCCTAAATAAATATTCTGTTCCACTTCACATTCTGGGATGGTGGTAATGCAATAAGCCTGTGTAAGCACGAGGGAGACCAACTGAGTACGGATCCCAATTCTACATGTCCAGTGTGTTAATAGAGAGGCCTGCTCACACTAACGGATCTCAGACCTTGACAAGGATTTGAGTAAAACTAAAGGCATTTTAAACGATTTTTTTAAAAGAAGATCCCTCTATATGTGAGATTTTTATAAACCTTGTGTTGACTTTTACTCACACTGCTTGAGCCTTAGGGAAATGCTTCAGTGTGTATAGTATGCTAACAGGGGCTGGGCTGTAGCTTCACATTTCTCAAAGAAACGATGAGAACAATGTTATTTAACTCCAATGTCAAGCAATGTCTTTCAAGCACCAATTTTCAATTAAAATATTGCTGCTAATTTTATCAGGTGCTTAATGAGATCCCGCTGGAAAACATCCCTGTCATCCTCCCACTGAAGCTACATTCTGAATGTGGATATTTATCAGGCATCTTAATCTATATCTTGCTTTACATGTGGAGCAGGAGCTTTTTTCTATTTTCTTTCTACCTACAGTCATATTGTTCCTTATTCCATTAGTTTCCCTTTGTTACGCATTCTGAAACAGTTTCAAAACTGCCTTCTACCCTAAAACTACACAATGACTTGGTTTTATCATTACGAATTGTTACCCACATGTCTACTCTCCTTCACGTTTCACACTGTGATTTACCTAATAGACCAAATCCTCCACAACATATGTACCATGTGGGAGGCGTTTGGATCCAATATGAGAGGTTCATGGGTGTTTTCTGGCCGGTTTTGCTGAGTCTTCACTCCCACCCACTTGGAGGTGGGAACCAATGCGAGACCGCGATAAGAACAATCTAGGCAGAAGTGAATTGCTTACATAACACTTGCTGACATGTGTGGTCACGCTCCTTGCTGCTCCTCAGTCCACCAACAGGAGTACGTACTGTATATGCGTGCCTATGGGCATGTGTGAAAGACAGACAGAGATGGTGCTGAGAGGGTGGTCTACGTCTACAGTCGTGCCCGTGGGTGAGCGGAGGGGACTGTTATTGATTGCACAGCTGTCACTTTTAATTATGTCTGTCTCCAATCAATGCTAAATGCAGCAGGAGCCAAAGTGACATTTCTCCACTCTGATTACTCACGTCTCCTTTG